>NC_088855.1:55815423-56116360 GCF_963853765.1 Magallana gigas | reverse complement strand
AACTGTTTATATTTAGCTCACCTGAGCTGAAAGCTCAAGTAAGCTTTTCTGATCAAAATGTGTCCGTTGTCTGTCGTCGTTGTTGTAAATTTTTCACATTTTCATCTTCTTCTCTAGAACCATGGGGCTGATTTCAACCAAAGTTGGCACAAAGCATTACCAGGTTAAGGGCATTCAATTTTATTCAAATAAAGGGCTACACCCTCTTCAAAAGGGAGATAATTTAGAATTTTTAAGATTTGTTGGAGTTGTTCAAAAATCTTCTCAAATACTATAAGGCCAGAAAAGCAGTAACTTGTATGGAAGCATCATCAGGTAGTGTAGATTCAAGTTTGTTCAAATCATGGTCCCCAGGGGTAGGGTGGGCCACAATGGGGGGGATGGAGTTTTACATATGAATATATAGAGAAAATCTTTATTTATCTTCTTCTAGAAAACTATTTGGCCAAAAACGTTTAAACTTGTGTGGAAGCATTCTCAGGTAGTGTAGCTTCAAGTTTGTTTAAATCATGGTCTCTGTGGTATGGAGGGTCGAATTTTTACATTGGAATATATGGAGAAAATCTTTAAAGATCTTCTTAAGAACCATTTGGCTAGAATAGTTTCAGGTTTGTTTCAGTCATGGTCCCCAAGGGTAGGGTCGGGCCAGAATTGGGGGACAAATTTTTACATAGGAATATACAGGGAAAATCTTTCAAAATCTTCTTCTCAAAACCTATATGGCCAAAAAAGCTCAAATTTGGATGGAAGCATCCTCAGATGTGTAGATTTAAGTAAGTTTTAATCATGGTCACCGTTGGTAGAGTGGGGCCACAATGGGGATTGAATTTTTAATTAGGAATATATCGAATAAATATTTGAATAATCTTCTTCTCAAAAACCATTTTGGCCAGAAAAATTTAAAGCTTCCTCAGATAGTGTAGATTAAAGTTTGTTCAAATCATGATCCCAGGGGTAGAATGGGGCCTCATGGGGGTCACATTTTTACGTAGGAAGATATAGAGAAAAAATCTTTAAAATCATCTGGAAAAGTATTTAGTCCTAAAAGCAGTAACTTGAGTGAAACGTGTTTGATCAAACCATGATTTCTTAGAAAAAAGTAGGACCAAAAAGTGTGTGTGTGGGAGGGGGGGGGGGTGTATATAGGAAAAGAGAAAATCTTCTTACATACAACAACAAAAAAGGCTTGATATTTAGCATAGAAATATGTTGATAAAAATCATCAGTTTATTGTATTATTTAGCAAGATCTACTGTAATTAATTCCCAAGATATTTTGATACTGTAATGCTGATTTGATCAGAGTTATTGCTATTGTTACTAAGGTGAGCGATGTGGCCCCTGAGCCTCTTGTTCTAACCATTTCCCTGATGCAGTTTGGTTTGGGGGGGTTTTTGTATGCCCATAAAGAAATTATTTTATTTACTTTGAATATTTCTAACTTCGAAAGATGACCGATTCTTCTGGTGTAAATAGGCGAAAGTCTATATTTTCATAAGATAATTGGCTTGTATTGAAAATTATTTGATACTGTAATAGCAAAAAAAAAAACCAGACAACGCAGCTTTTAACCTTCTATAGACTCAGTTATTTGTATTTCAATTCAAAAATCACATTTACATTTACAGACACTTTTATCGACGCAACAGATTTTTATATATTATTATCATAAAATTTCATAACTATAACAAAACAAAAAGTTGTTCATTTACAGGACTTCTTTATCATTCCACATACCAAGCGTCATATATTTACCATAACCAATACAGTTCTCCGACTCCGTCAGTAATTGATACGACTAGAATAGAAGAGCAAACAATGGTAAGCAAGCAGCTATTTGCACGTATCATTTCTTGGGAACATCCTCCTCATTTAAAAAGACCTAGATGAGATTTGAAATCAAAATTTTAAGATTTTAATTGTTTATTTTTAATTTATAGAATAGTTTTGATTTTAATGAATTATGACCAAAATTCATAAATTAGAATTCATTTACAAGCGAGATACAGAGGTTATAACTCATTGTTACGTAAGCAAAGCTGTACTGTGAAGAAAATAACATAAGTTAACAAAATGACTATCGGCAACAAGATAAACTGATTCACTGTGTTTATATATAATATAGACATTAAAAACGAGATTTGATTGAAATTCACAGCAATACAACACGTGTAAATAATTACAAGATTCGAACTTTGTTATCAAAACAAAGAATTAATCAGACCTCGCTTGTTACTTAATATTGGAGACTCAAATTCTGATGAAGCATTTAAAAGACCTATATTAACCATTCTATACTTTAAAAATAGAAAATTATAATACATGTGTATTAAAGTATATACAAAGACATTTTGAGTTCTGTATCTCGTTTATAACTTATGAAGATTAACGCTCAAATTGTGGTTTATAATTAGAAATGCTTCACTGAAGCATTGTAAACATTAAAAAAGGATAAATAAGACCAAAATCGTGACCCTGCCACTTTAACATATTCATAACAATTAAAAAAGACTCAAAGTTTTCCTTATGTATGCATAAGGGGAAGGAATCAATCCAACGACTTCCTGGAAACCAACGACTGACACTCCAAACACAACAAATGATGTCCCCCAAGGTAATTATAACAAAAATAGCACTATAAACGACAACGCAACCACTAAGAGTACTACTGATTATACAAATAGTCAAAGCAACATAGAAGGAAGTGGAAGTCCACCAGATCACCTGACCACTAATAGTACTTATGATGTAACAAATGATGTCAGCAATACAGAAGGAAGTGGTAGTCCACCAGATCACCTGACCACTTATAGTACCTATGATGTAACAGATAAAGTCAGCAAAACGGAAGGAAGTGGTAGTCCACCAGATCACGTGACCACTTATAGTGCTTATGATGTAACAGATAATGTCAGCAATACAGAAGGAAGTGGTAGTCCACAAGATCACGTGACCACTAATAGTGCTTATGATGTAACAGATAATGTCAGCAATACAGAAGGAAGTGGTAGTCTACCAGATCACCTGACCACTAATAGTACCTATGATGTAACGGATAATGTCAGCAATACGGAAGGAAGTGGTAGTCAAAATGATCACGTGACCACTTTTAGTACTTATGATGTAACAAATAATGTCAGCAATACGAAAGGAAGTGGTAGTCCTCCAGATCACCTGACCACTAATAGTACCTATGATGTAACAGATAAAGTCAGCAAAACGGAAGGAAGTGGTAGTCCACAAGATCACGTGACCACTTATAGTGCTTATGATGTAACAGATAAAGTCAGCAAAACGGAAGGAAGTGGTAGTCCACCAGATCACGTGACCACTTATAGTGCTTATGATGTAACAGATAATGTCAGCAATACAGAAGGAAGTGGTAGTCCACAAGATCACGTGACCACTAATAGTGCTTATGATGTAACAGATAATGTCAGCAATACAGAGGGAAGTGGTAGTCTACCAGATCACCTGACCACTAATAGTACCTATGATGTAACAGATAAAGTCAGCAAAACGGAAGGAAGTGGTAGTCCACCAGATCACGTGACCACTTATAGTGCTTATGATGTAACAGATAAAGTCAGCAAAACGGAAGGAAGTGGTAGTCCACCAGATCACCTGACCACTAATAGTACCTATGATGTAACAGATAAAGTCAGCAAAACGGAAGGAAGTGGTAGTCCACCAGATCACGTGACCACTTATAGTGCTTATGATGTAACAGATAAAGTCAGCAAAACGGAAGGAAGTGGTAGTCCACCAGATCACCTGACCACTAATAGTACCTATGATGTAACAGATAAAGTCAGCAAAACGGAAGGAAGTGGTAGTCCACCAGATCACGTGACCACTTATAGTGCTTATGATGTAACAGATAATGTCAGCAATACAGAGGGAAGTGGAAGTCCACCAGATCACCTGACCACTAATAGTGCTTATGATGTTACAGATAATGTCAGCAATACAGAGGGAAGTGGAAGTCCACCAGATCACCTGACCACTAACAGTGCTTATGATGTAACGGATAATGTCAGCAATACAGAGGGAAGTGGTAGTCCACCAGATCACGTGACCACTAATAGTGCTTATGATGTAACAGATAATGTCAGCAATACAGAGGGAAGTGGTAGTCCACCAGATCACCTGACCACTAACAGTGCTTATGATGTAACGGATAATGTCAGCAATACAGAGGGAAGTGGTAGTCCACCAGATCACGTGACCACTAATAGTGCTTATGATGTAACAGATAATGTCAGCAATACAGAGGGAAGTGGTAGTCCACCAGATCACCTGACCACTAATAGTGCTTATGATGTAACATCACACGGACATAGTGCACAATTTACGTATCCTCTGGAGAATTCAACGCTGTGTGAATGCATTTGCAGAGAATCAGACGAAACACTGGAGGAGAAATTACAGAGAATTACTTCTGAGTTGGCCTTAGATAAGCGATCTCTTTCTCTGGCGGCTAGAAAGAGGGGGTCTGCTAGCGATCCGAGGCCAAGTGCCCGGTACGTCGGGTACTTAGGTGTGGCCATCATTTTAATCTTTGTCGGTACAATTGTATGCTTCGATATTCCAAGATTTGTTGGGTTTGTTCGAGGATTGCATGACAAGTATAAAAAGAAAACAGAAACTGTATAAGCAGGCCGTTCTTAATAAATGCATTGTTGTCAATATTTGTGCGAAGTTTCAAAACTGCTATCACAGATGTTGAAGTGTGCATAGCTTTATCAAATGTTATTGACATACAGGTAAAAAGAAAACTATAATTAACATTGTGGCAGATAATTCTGCCAGTGCCAAGGTCGCATTTTTGCACCCGTCTACGCTGCATATATCGAAAAATTCATGTAATATGATAGACCATTACTTATAGAGTTAACAACCACCTTTGTTATCATTGTATCTCATCTGTCAGGTGAGATATTTACCTTTCAAACTAATAAAATAAACACTGTACCGGCACAGTGTTAATTACATTTATGCTTTTATATATATATATATATATATATATATATATATATATATATATATATATATATATATAACTGTTTTGTATACATGTACAAGTTTAAATAGTTGTTCGAACAGTTAAACAAGTTTTGTAAGGTTTCTAGGAAGGGATATAGCTATTGGTACGTTGTTGTTTATAAGGCTGTAACTGCTGTACGTTATTTTTCTTTCGACAATATCTGATACAATCTGGAAGATAAATTGAATCAAAAGCACCGCTGGCTTTCAATTTTTTAAAATAAATAGAAAAGCTTCACAGAAATAAAAATTTAATGTAAGAAACTAAAAATGACTGATACAGTGAAACTGTACATTGTAGACCATTAAATTCACAGCACTTTAAATGCAAATACACATTCCGTTGTAAAATCCAGTATATTTATACTGTAATAATCGACCTCCAGGAGCGGGGCAAATTTCTCTCAAAAAAAAATCTTTAGAAATAAAATGAAATTAAGATGGATATGATCATTTGGGGATCAGTTTTAATATTGAATGAAACACATATTTAGAAAGAACACAAAGAATTTCTTTAATGTTGATCTTATTTTAATAGTGTTTGCAAACTCTTGTTGATTTAAAATGCATTTTCAACAACCAATGAATAATTATTATTTCAAAAGTGATCGTTATTTCAAATTATTTCAAAAGTGGTCGTTATTTCAATAAACGGTAAGTGAATGTAGTAAAATATTAATACACTGTATATCTATACAGTCTCATGCATTAGAATTTGGGGGGGGGGGGGGTCTAAGAAGTTTTATAAAAGAAGACGCAGACACAAACTTACACTCATGTGCAAAATACTAAATAGTTATAATCCTGATCATTTATATGATATGGCAAGGCAATTTTTACCAGTTACACATTGCCTTACGCAATGATTATTTGTATCATATACCAATTACTCGAACAGTTGCATACTATAATAGCTTTTTTTACAATCAACAATTAAGTTATTTAACAACTTGCAAAAGATAGCCAGAAGTCTGCTACAAATGTAGCAAACTTTAAAGCAAAGCATAAAAACAGAAGTCCTGAAGATAAAACAATATCCAAAGATACCGCAATGGTCAAATACACTAAATATATTCCATTGTCAGCTTAGAAACTTTTCAAGTAATCTTAATGCAGATTTGTTAAAGCATAAGTTAACTGACTCAGCTAAATGTTGTAAATGAGGTTAGTCTTGTGAAAACTGTCTTCATTTCTTTGTTCATGTCCATGTTAAAATTCTGCCAGAATCTTTTTGATTGCATATATGGATAACCATAGCATGCCGATAGATATTAATATTGTATTATTTGGCTACAACTATTACCTTGAGGAAAATATATGGGTTTCTTTTTTTTACCAAATTCATCATTTCAAAAACACATAAAAAGATTTTAGACTGTACATTTGCATTATGCAACAATATATATGTACATATAAATATATGTTTGTAAGTAACTTAAGCGTATATGTACACATAAAATTGCTGTGTCTACTTCACTTTTTTTTCTTTTGTGTGCTTTTTATATTTTACAATTTTTCCATTATTTCCCTCTTTTGTTTTCTAATTGTAACTGATTTTTACTCTTCATTTTATTTTTCTATTTAACTCTTCTACCTTCTGTAATGTATTTATAGATTAGTTTAAAAAGTCTCTGTAAAACTAGAAACATATACTATTTTCTTTATCTTGATCTTAAATGGAAGACCTAATATAGGCACTTTGCCTGCTGTTTAATCTATATTCACTGTATATGATTTCACTTATTACTATGTACATATTATAAATAAAATACTTTTTAAAGAAACTTGTGTTAAATGACTTTATTATTTGCAAATACTTTGATGCTGATAAATGATTATTTCTGACAAGACAAAAGTCGGATACAAAATGTATTCTATAAGTTTAAAAGATAAAAGAAAGAGCAAATCAACTTGTCATGGAAAGAATAGAGAAAATACGTTTGTCTGGCGTTTCTACTTTATTGACCAATTTAAAGAACTGCATAAATAAAAATAGTTATTTTAAAGTACCCATGCCTTCCATCTTTTAGGAATTTCTTTCTTTACAATGACCTTGTCTGAGTAATTATTAATTGCGTCTATAATAAGTAGACTTCGATAACGCTAAGACAGATGATGAATTGAAGACTTCCAGTGGTACAGAAACCGACAAACACATGAACGGGCGGTATCGGTCAACAAACAACACGGTATTCACAAACGCCTCCTTAATCTCAATTAAAGTTTAACTTTACAAAAAAGCCTTATCTTTCTGTGGGCATGTATAAACTTTAAAGCAACGCGAACATTCAAATTAGTTCTATCCCTTGGCAAAGGCTCACACAGAAATGGCGATCAAGCTGTTACTCCTACTTGCAGTATCCATGTCGTCCGTGCTGGGATTCTTTCCTACGCAGGAAAGTGGTAAAATAGGAGACTACAGCCATCAGAGTATCACTGAACGCGCCCTGTATGAATCCGCCGCCGTTTTTATCCGGACGTACATTAACGCTGGGAATAAGTACGCTTCGCGGAGTGGCGTCGACGTCACTGTGGACTTTATCAGGGGAGGTAAGTTACTCCTGGATTACCTAGACCAAACTGTTAATAGGACTATTAGTATCATTAGAACAGGCTATGTAATATTTTGTTATGCGAGGGATTTAAATTCAAATTCAATTGAACATACATGCACACTCGTTTGTAAAATAAATTTGTTAGTGTTTCTTTGAACAATTTACTCTTACTTTTGCTACGCAAACTTACATTCAAAATCTAAAAGATTTGGCTTTTGTACTTTTTAATAGGAAATTACTGATGTATAACTTTTCATTATTTAATATAAAATAACTGCAATGATATATTGATCTTGTGAAACAGTTTAGAATTAATTTAATATTCGATTGAAAACATCACGATTGGCATAACAATATGAATAATTTATTAAAGAAAACAATGGAATGACGTTCATTACATGTGAAAAAAAATGCCAAAATATAATCTGTCTTTCGTGCTTACCATAGGAATCTGTTAAATGGTTGTTTGATTGCATTCGCGAATAGTGTCAGCACATTTATAGACAAGCTGACGTTTTTGACAAGTAAGGAAAGTGAAAAACTGAGAAAGAAAGACATAATTTTAGTTAAACGTTTTGTAACTTTTGATATCTAATCGTTATTTTTTTCCCCTCCAATATTAGGATTTCTATAAGAAGATCAATCGGCGGCATATTGATTTTTAAAAATATATAATTGTTTGATTCCATTAGTGGGTAGTAAATAATTTAAAACCCCTGCCATTTATTAAGTTGCCAACATTAGGGTCGCATGATATATGCTTTAACATTTTTTAAACCAATTAACAGTTTCACTATTTTAATGGGGAAAAAATTAAAACTATCGTTAAAAAATTGGAGAGCAACCACTGAAATGGGAGAGCACCATGTCTAATTATTGGATGTTCTGCACGAACTTGTCATTTGCGGACCAATAAACTGTATTATGTCATCTGCTTGCTCTGGATGTGGTGTCTATTTTTAATAAAACATATCCATCCTCTATTTCTGTATACAAAACATAATACAAATAAGTATTATGGTATCTTAAAAGTCCAATATATAAAGATGCTTATATATAACAGATTTGTGAAGAGTTATCATTGAATCTTATGATAAATTGTACTCTCAAGTAAGATGTTAGTCATACAATTTAGCTTGAGTAAAAGTTGCCCTTGGTTTTTAAAATGTAAAGCTACATGTACAAATTATTTTTTGTACTCTCCCCGTTTTAAGAAAACATCAAATTGTTACGTTTACATAACACTTGGCATTTGATTTGTTTGTCTGTAATCAATTAAGATGCATGTTTATCTTGTGTTTACCTTGAGTGATAAATTTATTCAATGACACACACAACAAACAAACTAATTCTTTATCCTCTTTACCTTTTTTTCTGTAGATAGGTCGTACGAGGCAGTATTCGGTACGGTAGTAGAAACGATCGTCTGGGGAAACAACAACGCACAACGGATGTATGCCAACGTTCCTATGAGAACCATGAACGCGGAAATGATTTTTGCAGGTAGACTGACGTAATTTTATGGCCTCTCTTTGATCTGTCGATTAACTTTTGTTACTAAATTCCATTTCCTCTTAACAAGAGAGGTTTCTGTAAACCTTTCATACAGGAACATTTTCTGTTAATATTTACGTGACTACCCAATAGAAAAAATATATATTCGTATAATCATTAAAATGAGTTATAGTATACACATACGATATATTTTTCTAATATGAATATGCAGGCACTTATAGCTTTTGATAAGCCTCTTACCTGTATAGGTAACCTGTTGCTACAATCCCTGAGGGACCAGATCGTGGTCCTCTCACTGTCCCCCAACCCTGACTGGAACAACGTCCGCAAGCTGATCGGGGAGTACCTGTTCACCATGCAGATGTTTTATTCCAACACGAACTGGGTGGAGACGTACGGTAACGTCACCTGTAACGAACTAGGTGAGTTGTCCCAGCAGTCTTCCCGTTTAGTCAACTTCCGAAAAGATTTACTGTCTTATGAATTGTTCCTTGCGACACAATATATGAAACAGATAATTCCATGACTGTTATGATAGTTTAATTGAGTTAGTTTTTTATGTGGTTGCATATTTCTTTCTGAAATCATTCATGATAATGCAGTTTTAAGTGACTGAATGAAAATACATTAAAGGCTATCATCAACCTTAACCTCCAACAAAGCTATCATACAAATTATCGTTTTCTTGAACAAATTTCACATGTACATGCCTTTTTAAATTTATATGTACTTCAGGAGTTTAATGAATTATCAACAGTCAACGAAAATGTTACGTTTTTACCGGAGATATGATGATATCTATGTATGTGTTGTTTTTGACGTTGAAAGAAACTGTTTTCAGGAATTCAAGGAAGGAGTATGATGCCCACAGCCCCGCCAGACGTCGCCACGTGCGCCGGATGTGTATATTCCCATCCTGCGTAAGTTTATAAGCTGGAATATCTTTGTGTTCAGTCGACAATGCTCCTGTTTGAGAGATGTGCAGTATTCTGTTTTCACTAATCATTTTTTCCAGAGTAGACAAGCATTCCTGTCAAAACAACATACTGGTGAACGGACAGTACCTGACGAGCGGATACCTGAGTGTCCAGGGCATCCCCAAACCGACAGGTAAGCCGGTCTCACTGGTCTGCTCAGTAGCTTGCAGTGTAGACGCAATGTTTCACTTTCTGATTTCAAGTTTTAAAAAATGTCTTTGAAAGGAAACGACTCAGTAGGAATTGGGAAATGTAGTCACGGCGGGAAAGACGATGCGTTTTCTGACGTAAACGCCATTGGCGGGATCAACAAGGAGACATCTGACTCCAACCTGTCCCCCCACTTCTTTCTTCACCACACGGCTGGGGAGGCCGCCATACAGGCCACCAACCAGTTCTTTGTCGGGGAAGGTAATTTAACCCCGTTTGTATATATACGATTTTTTTTTATACATCTGTGTTCCATTATGGACCATATGGCACTACCGAAAGATGTGAGCAGAGGTCATAAAATGTTGTATTTAAATCGAGCAATAAGAATGGTGTAACAGTTATTCAGTTAGTGTTCCTACACAAATTCATTGCAGTTACCGGGCTTCTTGATCAACTAGGACCTCGATTGTTCGGAGAATTGGTTGGACTACCTGTCGCCTGCAAAGACTGTTTGAAACCCGGATTATCCCTTGCGTACGTCATTGACACGTCATTGTCTATGTCAATCGACTTTGAACAAATCAAGACAAAAATAACAGAGACGATACAGTCATCTCTACATGAGAACAAGACCATGCCTTCCGATTTCATCCTCTCAACATTCAGTGACCCAGGTAAAAGAAAATAAGATAACCGCTCTTTCAATGAAATTCAAAAGCTTTTTGTGAGAATTTCTTAAATATGTATTGTTGTCTTTATTGACTTTGGTCTCACTTGCTTGGTTTTTTTTCATAATTAAGTTTCACTTAACCACGTGCGGAGCACGACGGACGGATATGAAATGATAAGCTGGATTCAAAACATGAAACAGGAGGGTGGAGGGGATTGTCCGGAGTTCTCCTTCCATGGATTACTGGCAGGTATAGCCACTGCTATTATTATCTATCTGTTTAACGGTCCTCTACATACTTGGTAAAAGTTTTGCATAGAAGCCCATTCTTCTAAATTACTTAAAGATATTGATTCTTTGCATGTGTTCGACTTGAAAATTACCAAACTAAATTTCAAATTTGGGGGGAAAACTGAATTAATTTTACCGCTGTGCATGAAAATAAAAGTTCCTGGAGTATTCGAACTAGGGATCTGCGAGTTGGTAGGCCGAAACAACACCCAGTGCGCCACAGAAATGGACAAAAAAATTTGGCGATACATGTATAAATTCTTTCACAATGCGCTAAAATCGCCATGTTGTGACGTACTGTCATAAAAAGTAGAAGTCACATGGAGGATCATTAAGCATTTGAATCATGTAATGTGAACTAGCCTTTGACGTTTTTTGCTTAATCAAAACTTTCAGAATTTGTTGTCATGTTTTATTAAGCGTTGAAGATTATCCGGCCGGATTCCTGTTTGTTCTTTTACTCCGATGCCGATCCAAAGGATCCCGAGTTAGAGTATGCAGTTCTACAAATAGCTGCTCAAAAGAACGTCCATATCGCATTCCTGATTAAGGGAACTTGTAATACCGGCATCCCTTTCCTCGCTCGATTGGAAAACGCGACCAAAGCCACTTGTTTGAAGCAGTCTCTAGACAAAGGTTCTTTTTCAAATGTTGATATTTTCTACCATAAGATATTTTATACAGTCATTTATGTTTATTTTACTTCCCGGATATTTCAGACAGAAGAAAGCGCAGTACCGATCAAGACATTCATCAACCCTGGAACAAGCTCTATTCTTTTGACAAGGTCCGAGTTCGTCATTATGCGAGGTCTTCGCTTGAGTTGTCGGTTCTTGCAAACTTTGCTATATACTTTTGTGACTTACATTTCACAAGATATATGTAATTCTGGTTTTTATGAATACAAAGGAAAAACTTCTGTGCTCTTAATTTCAGGCTTCACAGAAAGGGTACAACTTTTCTACACTGGTAGTAGTTGGTTTGGCAGCAGTTGCAGTGGTATCGCTGTTGGCAGTCATTGCGCTACAGAAACACAGAACTCACAGGAAACAACCAATCACTGAGCAAGGAAATCATCGCGTGACATTTCCCCAAACACAGAATATGCTATTAGCATAGGCACAGAAAGACAAGTGAATGCCTGGCATTCCTGATCATTATGTTTGTTTTGTTTAAGTTGCTGCCTGTTTAACAGTGCTTCTGATGTCTCTATTGCAATGCTTGTATAAAAATGAATTACTAAGTTTAATAATATTTTGGTTCATAACGCTTGCCTTCAGTGGGTTTAAGATCCATGTACATGTACAAGATGTACCATTTCGACGATGCACTGCTATGTACCCCGTTTGGGTAAGGTGCCGAGTTTTTACAACTTTTATACTATAAAATTATTCCATGGTCCAAAGTGTAGTTCTTATATACATATGCATGTATAACCACTTTTATTTTTCGCGTGCGTCTCGTATATTTGGAAGGAAAAACAGTATTTTCAAAATAAGCATCCCCAAAGAAAAAAAAATTTCCCATGGGAGAATATTTTCCATTAGGAATATTTATAATAGCATTCTATACTGAAAAAAATCTAATTGTTGTACATCACTGTCAAAATGATGTATTTATGGTTTTTACTTTTGTCCAAATCATTATTTCTAATTATCAGCTACAGAGAGTGCTTTTTATAAAAAAAAAAGCGATGTGCTTTAATTCCAGCTGAATTCTGAAACTTGAGTTGATTTAAAACATGTTTTGCTGACACTGCTAAAGAGCGATATCTTTTATTTTGTTGCTTTGAACATTCGAAATTAAAATGGGTAAATTATAGTTTTGTTTGTTTAATTCTTATTAAAGTTTCGCTACTAAAATCTGTTGCTTGGTGATTATTTTTAGCTAGATTGGTAAAAAAACAAAATTTTATTACAGTTTATTTATTGGAGCTTTGACAAGCTGTACACGACGTTTTGTTCGATCGTTGCTGGAGTCGAAGGAAAAACATACGGCAACTTATTAACCAAACGCAATATATCATCTAAGGGACAATATATTATTTTGATTCGAATTGGTTTTCGCAACTAAACGTTTTCTTTTCTTGTTTCTCGCAAATTTATCTTGAATAAGCCACTTGTTCTTGTGAAAGTTCACCCTAGAGTACAATACAAGGTAACTAACTCCGAATGACATGATCCAATACAAAGGATCCGCTGCTTATGCAGATGGAAGTAAATGCCAAATAAGATTATGAATGTATATAATAGTAGAAGAGAATTGTAATAAGCATTTGTTTGATGCTTTTTTCCTCAAAAATAAAAATGATAGCAGTTCACTGAAGTGGGGTGTCGTTCACGTAAATCAATGTAAGAAACCTTGTGTTATAAATTCAACCCCAAGATGGACTTTTATTAAAGAAACAAACACCTAAGACCAAGAGCACTTGTTGGCCTTATAAATCGAGCACACCTCGATATAAGGGAAAACCGACACACGATATATGAAACAATTTAATAAACAATGGTTACAAAATAGAAGTCTGTGTAAAGTTCTTATAACGAATGTAAAAACATCACTTAAGGTATGAAAACAACAGAAAAAACAACGAAGGATTTTAATGTCCATTCAACAACAGATTACTATGGCTATTGTTATCACATGAGATGTACTGGTTCAGTACAAACTACCTTTCTCTGACTATAGACTGTGCTTCATTGTACACTATCTGCAGTACTAAGTTTACTACTCTACATAGGAAGTGCATTGCATTTTGGGGAATATATCAAGAATTGGTATAGTTTGATAACGGATCATTGCTTTTCGAATAATATACTCCTGTATACATGTAGGAATTGCTTCGTTGTCGGGTCTTCATGTTACACATATTTGTCCAGGGTAAACATAAAGCTGACCGGTTTAAACCAGTTCATGTAAACCGGAAGTTGTTCGATGCGTCTGCTTATTTCCTGACGGATTTGTTTGTATTCCGCTGTAGGGAGAAAATAGATCAGTTGATCATTTATTCACTAAGCCATTAAAAAATAAACTTTTGAAAAGTCCTTTATTGACAGAATGCAGGATAAAAAATATTTAATGTATGCTTACGGTCTAGGAAAAAGTTAAGAGCGTCTTGTCTGGTGTTGAATCTGATGGTGGTAATGAGGCTGCTGGGTTTGACCCAGTGACCCCGGATAACCTTTGCTCCGACCGACTGAATGAAGAACCCGTCGTTGCCATGCTTGTAGAGCACTTCTTTGATCTTAGGAACGAAGTTTTCTCGAAACATGACTGGATCCAGCTGGCGGGGGTATTCCGTGGTAATGTAGGTGTAGGCGATCCGCTCTAATAAACAGGAATAAACGTTATTGCTTGTAATAAACAGTTTCATTTCCATCGCAATAACATGATAAACAGCTAGGGATAAAGGTCATTGAGTGTAATGAGCTATGCAATATGATGATAGACGGAGATACACGTCATTACTTGTATAGCAATACACATTACATTCCTTAGTATAATGAGTATAAAGTCACCTTGTGGCTGGCTATCGTTTAAAGGAAGAATCATAACGTCACTTCCGTAAGGTTCGGGAAAGCTGGGAGTCTTAAACTTCCTCTCGCTGATGACCCACTTCTCGGCGTCGTTAAAGGTGGGGAACCAGATGACCAGGATCATGTCGTCGATGACTGTTGAATCCTGGGAACGCTCCAGCCAATAGTCCCCAGTGCGCGTCATATTCGCCCGGATGTTCCACCCTTCTTGTCCCTCCAGCAACTGAATCTAAAGGTAACATGATATGTTTATAGTTCTGTTAAACGACGAAAAAACTCACGTTTTAAAGTCATGGAATAGGATATTTGACAGTCGCAAATGACGTGTAATAATATTGTTTTACACGATAAAAGCAGTTTCTTTACATTATTTGTTTTTATTAACCATAGATGGAATTTTATGTATATATCGTGTGGCTTCATTGAAATGAGAAGAACATTGTTTATATGTTAACAGTATTTATTTGCCAACAATTGTTCTCTATATTAACAGATTAACGCACCCTAATTCCGCACATTCAGGGTTTACTGTAAATTATTACTAGCAGATGTATTGACTATGCATGATACTTTGCTAGCTCCACCATACTACGAAAAATACTAATATAAAGACTATAAAAGTAAAACTATAGTATTTACCAGCGACCTCATATCTATGGGACTTATTCTGGTAAGTAAGTTAATTGCAGACTACGGACATGAACGTAATATACTTGGCTGTTTTTGTCAAAACAGCAATTATAGTTTAACGGAATAAATTCGTTTATGATGCAGTCTTCATTTTAATACCAGTATTACTTATGAATGACAGTAGTGAAATGTAAATTCGAGAAACACAAAAACAGCATTTCTTCAAATAAAAGAAAATTGCCTGGTCTCGGTTTATCTAATAAAAATACACCAAATGTCAAAGATATGCATTGTACTATTATATAATTTTCGCACTGTACGTAAAACTTATCAAAAAAATGAACAAGAAGCTCTGTAACAATGTCTTCTGATCTCCCTATGATCAAAGTTCTATCAATAATAATGGATGTCAATTAGGCATTGAATGCTTATTTTATGATGCCGTCGGTCATATAATTGACACAGCTTATTATAATTGTTCTGCACGACCTGGTAAGTTATAGTCCCCCCGACCGACCACATCAAAAACCATCAGATTTCAATGCTTATATCATATTCATATTTTGATATATATTTATGTACTTTTTTGATATATAAACATGTGTTGATGATTGATTGTTTGAAATATTTGTGTATCGTCGCTTAAAAGCCTTTGTACATAGTGAAAAATATTTTTTATTAAAAAATACATGGATTTTACGATTATTTTCATAAGTCCATAATGCATAAGAACATCAAATTAGTTAAGTAAGTTTAAACGTTTCATTTAATTTTACGATAATAAATATATTCAAAACGCAATGACGTTTATACTTTGGCTCATGCGCCGTCACAACGCTAATTAAACGTGGTTACAGGAAATTGAACGTCGCAGATTTCCAACGCAAACATAAGGGAAATGTACACTAAATGTAAATATTCATTATTGCGCAACGTCTAAAAAAATTAAACAATTAAAAAATGCAAACACATTTTGAATCTTTTGATTTAATTTATTAGAGAACACCTTTCCCAATACATGCAGAAAAATAAATAGTGAATTTGTTGAAGGTCACCAGTGCTTGATGCGGAAACGCAAATAAATAGCATGACAGGATGGGACTATATACAAAAGTCAAATAAGACTGAAACATGTTATGATATATGATATCACAGGGGCTCAGAAAGAATTCCAAGTTTTCTTTGAAGCAGTATAAATTAGTGTCTACATTTATAACTAAACAGTATTCAGCCAGTGGACGGACATAATTCTATTTTAAATAAATTCAAAACTTAGAAGCAGAAGACGGAATGAATATTAGAAAGAGGACTATAATCTTAGGATAAGGGCTGTCTATCTCTGAGTAATACTGATCCACTGGTTCTAAAACGTGTAGCTAGTATTCAGTTTTTATCACAGATTGTTTGGAGGTTGCTTTGGCAGCGATTGATTGCCGGGGGTGGGGCTCACACGGGGCGCTCGGTCAGGGTGAACATGACGGTGGTGCGGTTCTTGGAGATGTCCCTCACTGACCGCCTCAAACGTTCATACTCCGCTGCAAAATGTAAACCCAACAGTGAACAGTCATGTACTAGGTTTAAAGCAGATCATTATTCAAGGAAAATAAAGGATAATCCAATTTCTTTCTATCCCTTATACTTACGGTCATGAAAAAACCGCAGGGCCGCTTCACTGCTTGGGAATCGTGTGCACGTAACCACGCTCTTGGGTTTGAACCAGTTCCCACGCAGATGCTTGATTCCGACTGTCTGGATGACGAAGCGTTCGGCCTCGTGACGGTGTAACACGTCACTCATGTTGACGGCGAACTTCTCCCTGAACTGATCTGGGTCAACGATTCCTTCGAATTCCGTTACAAGGAATGTTGGGTAATGTCGATCTGAAAGGAAAATTCATAGAATACAAATTCGTGTCTCCTGAGTACTGCCTTCATTTCATCAATTGTTTCACAATATCTACAATATTCCAGTGTGTGGGAACTACAGGTACCGTTTGTCGGGTTCCAGTTAATTGGTAGAGACACGACGTCAGATCCATAGAATTCCGGAAAAGCTGCATTACGGAAATGTTTTTCATGACGAAGCCACATTTCCGCTTCCTTGCTGGTAGGGAACCAGATAACTAGAACGATGTCGTCGATGTTCCACGTCCGTTCTTGGTCCACGGACGGTTGGTGAGTCCAGCCATCCGGTCGTCCCTCCAGCAGACTTATCTAAAATCAGCAAAGGAAAATGAAAATGTATCAATGTCAAAAAGCTGGTCTTTTTTTACTTCATATCTGATCTTTAGAAAGAACCAATACTTACCAATCCATGTCTTCTGCTAAGAAATGGCACGACATGGTCCGAAACACGAATCCACGATAAATTTTGAATGAAAATGCTGCGACCAAATGGGAAGGTCAAGCACAAAACCTGGAACCGGTCGCATCTAGGGGCTTTCTGGACATTTTCATGATTAGATATCTAAGTTTCTTTTTTATCTTGTTCTGAGTATGTTATATCGATATTCAAAATTTATCGTGATTTCGGCCATGTCGCAGCATTTTCAAAGACCGCGATTGCAGACTTGCGAGGAACGCAACCAGTAGTATATAGTGTTATAAATACTTGACAAAAGGCTAAGATTGTACCAGTCAATAAAACAGATCTAACATCATAGTTGTAGAGTAATGGCTAGTTTAATGGTGGGATGTTTACCTCCCTGTTGGTAGCGATGCCCTTGAGTTGCCCGTATGAGTTGGCCAGCACTGAGCGCCCCTCCTGTAGAGCCTTGACGACGTCAGCCTTGGCGAGTTTGTTGGTTCTGATGAAGAGGTAGACTCCACTGTTGGTGGACTTGGGCTGCAAGTAAAACACAAACTATCAGGTACTGGTTCCGGCAATGATCGGATAAGTCCGACACCCTCAATCGTGACCACTAGATCCCATTCAAACGCCCAAAGTGACCTGATACATCAGTCAAAATGTGCGGAAACGCTTTCAACCAGCCAACCATAGATATATGATATAAATATGATGTGTTGAAATGTACAAGTGTGTATTGCATAATCAAAGGAATCATATGCGTAAAACAGCGCTGACACGTGACTCTGTTACCTCTTCATCATATAACGCTTGACCTGACGGCACTGTCCGAGGTCGAACTTCCTACAAAATGTGAACTACCTTAACTTTTGGTTTCTCTTAAGTAAACAATGAGTACGTTGAGAAATATGTCTTTGTGTTCAAACAACAATTTATAAAGGAATGTCACTGATTTAAATCGGTGTTTAGAACTGGTGTATTACAAGCCTTTCATCGGGGTAAATAATTATTTAAATAGATTACACAGAAAACTATTACCATGGGATTACCTGCAATGTAGGTTAAACATAGGGATTATCTAAAAATGAAATATTTTCTGTAAAAATTTGATTTTCTAAATTACCTTTGTATTTCTCTTTGATTCAGATATGAATGTTCCCAACAACAATCACAAGCGACCCTCAATAATCTGTCATTATACATAAATAAAAAATTCCTGGTCGTCTGATTGTTGCTACATGTAACTGATAAATAATCAGGATAATGACAACCCTTTAGAATTTTATACACGTAGCTCTGTACTGAATTAATTTTAAATTTCTTTTAATGGAGAAAGTGACCCAGGTCCCTTTTTAAATTTATATACGATGCCATGTCGTAAATTGCTCTACCATCAGAAAAGGATTGCATACGAAGGGGGACTTATATAAATTAGAGTTCCAAATATAGATTGAGGACAAAACGTGAAGTTCAATCAAATAGGCTGGTGCAACTTAAGGCAGACTTTTCAGATGATTGTTTGACAAAAATGACCCCCACCCTCACGGCAACCTTCAAACCTGGCGCTCGCTGGAACCGAAATATTTCTCCTGTTCGTAGTTCGGTCCCTACAAGACAAGCTAGTCAGTTCAGGGTTTTATTGATGACTTCTAAAACATTTAAAACTCGGTGTCCTGAAATAACCCAAGCAAAATCAATACTAAACTCAGAGAAAAATTAATTCGATTCCCGGTACCACTTGCACTGAGATGATGTATGCAGACAAGCAAGAGGGAAAATTAGATTGCTGATCCTTCTTATGTAAATTAATGTATCTACATTAAATGACAGAGCTATCAAGAAATAAACAGTATCTAAACATTCATAATTAATAGCTTGTGAAATTGATGGGTAAATCGTATGTACCTCATCCGTATATTTAAAAGGGGGCCTTTAAACTTTTCAATTATTCTGGCAAGATTCCGGTGGAAAATTTATTATAGAGAGGAAATGCCTTTTCTCAACTCAAAGAAATGTGTGAACGTGCGTAGTTTACTTAAGGCCATAATTCATACACTAATAAACCTTTTTATGTGGGATATATTCTGGCAGTCGACATGAACGTACACAAAGCAAACTGAAAGAGCTTTCGTAAGGTTTGAATCAAAATAAAACCGTTTTGTGGACTACTTCAATGCAATTCATAAAAGGGCTTGTTCAATAATGTATACCATGACAACAGCAGATGTATAAATAAACTCGGAGGCCCTTGCTCGTGGGATAAGAACGGGTATTCGTAACAACATCCAAAATCTCCGTCTTTGTGCGTAAGCCTGGGTACACAGCGACCGAACTATTCCCTTCACTGAAGCCCTACACACTACAACTAATTGTATGATTCGTGTTAAGAAAATGTAAGCCTCTTGAAAGCACTCAATAATAGGAAGAATAAGCCTCGCTAAAACCAGACGCCATTTAGCCTGATAGATAGTAGTACAAGACAAACACTACACTGTCGGGAGACACCATATAGATATAACTACAGCTCTATATTCATGAAAAAGCTACAGCGGATGATGACGTAAATAAAGCTGATGACGTAGGTTAATGGTCATAGTGCTACCTTACCACGTGATGCGTGGGGTTCTTAGCATCCCTCGCCCAGGGTTTGAAATTCCCGTCATGCAACTCGATTTTTTCCATTTCCCGACGGATCTGAGCTTCAAGCTGCCGTTCCCTCTCCAGCAACTTATCCTGGCTGTTGTAAGGTTTTCTCACCATTTCCGGTCCATGCATTTGCTCCCTGTAGGTCTCCCTGTGGGTTAGGTGATCCCTCTGAAAATCCACATTTCGTTTGTCAGTATCATTTTTATCATTGGGTGAGTAATATTTGGCCCTATCACGACCATCCTCATTAAACCTAGGCGATTTGTGCATCGTCCAGAGGTCATCTTGGAGTCTGTTGTTCTGAGCTCTCAATTTGGACAACTCTTCCTCAAAGTTTCGCAGCTTCGCAGAGTGAATCTCCTCTCGCGTTCTGAACTCATCCATCTTAGTGTCATGGTAATGGATGTTATCTTCCAGCTCGTGAATTTTAGATCCGTAAGTTTTCCAGTCTTCAGCCATGGCTCCAACCTTCTCGTCCACTAGTCCCACTTTCGCTTTCACGACCTCTATACCCGCTTCTACCGTGTCTAGCTTGCTGTTTGTGTATCGGAAGGAATCATTGGTAGCCATGTGATCGGTATGCAATGTACAGTGTCAACAATGTACGTAGATCGCTTTTGAAATTGACAATGAATCACTTGAAAAGACTGGCTAGGATGGCATCTATTAATCCTTTACTCAATCTTAGACAAAAGCAAACACATTCAGGTCTCTACCAGGATTTGGTAGAAAATGGGCCTCTGGACTGGTAGAAATTAAATCAAATGAATGTAAAATGACGGCAGTAGTTTTCACTCATTTCATTTAAAACTGGTTGTCGGTGTTGGCGCATGTTTAGCGCTTCACATAAAGATAGAAGTCATTGACTTGGAGATGCACGCGATATATGGGTCCTTTCAATCGATATCGATTTTAAATCATTTCAGTGAGAGGAGCCGGAATATTTTTATTTGGTAAATACTGATCGATTATTATAATATGTTTAAAGATGGATCAAAGGTCTAACGCAGGTAAATGCATAAAATCATTGCTTTTGTTTACGACTGAAAGCCAGAACGATAAAGGACGGATTCAAGTAGTCAGCCCCGGACAAAATCCAAAGACAAGAAAAGTAAACAAGTCACAGTTGTGTGTATTGAGGTAGAGGACAAACTAATTCAACAAGTACTGACCAAACAAACCACTATATATATCTACTTCTATAGGCTGTCTTTGAGGTAAAGAAAGATAACTGTCCAAAAAGGAGCAAAGTCTATCAGGAAACATAACTCCTTAAAAATTATTGTTTTACTTACAAGATTAGCGGCCGGGTATTCTACGGGTTGCTGAAATTAAAGAAATTCATATATTATTATATAAGAACGAATATGATCTATAGATTAACAATAAAAATAATCATATTGAAAAGCATTGCTTTTATTTAATATTAGATGAATAATCGGAATAGAAGTCCTCCTACCTTTTTAAGTTCATCCAATTTTATCTTTTCTTGCAGAAACTAAAAAAAAGGTAAGATTAAAGGTGTTATGATATAGTCCTAATAGAGGCAATGATCAGGTATTCATAGAGAGGGACGGTTAATTAACAGAGATTTGCAATGAACAGGTAAGGTTAGTAATTCAATCAATACAATTTCAGATGTCTGTAGACATGTACCTCTCCATAATCCTTGTATGTCGTTCTGTCGGTCATTTTCTGAAAAAAAGGTTAAGCGTGTTTTATTGAGTACTGATTTTCGAACACAAATTGAGTATCAAAAGGAAATTATGACGAGTTAAATTGTACAACAAGTGATTTTGATACCAAGGATTAACATCTGATTCAGTGCTAAAGCACTTGATTTTCTTAGTTTATGATATACTTTTTATGGTGAAGCTTAATATGTATGTAAGATCGATATATCTGAGAGCTCACCCGATGGTCAGCGTAGCTGTCAATCATTGGCTGTGCTGGCCTCTCGTACTGAAACACAAAAATTCATATCTAATGCCGTATTCAAGATAAGTTAGCCAGTTCACTTAAACAGTTTTCATCATCACTTATTTTTAGGAACCAATAGAATTGTAATTATTCGCTTTACAAACATGTCTTCATATATAAAAAAATATTCTATTTCGTTCCTTTTTACTTTTGCGGAAAGAAAATTCTATTTGTATAAATATGGCTTAAAGTTAATGCATGTGTAATATTGTAAAAAAAAAAAAATTAAGAAATTATTTTGAATAGCTATTAGCAATAGCGTTGATTTTATCCAAGTCCCAAAAACAAATGAAGGATATTTAAAAAATTGTTATTCATGAAAAAAATGCTACAAAACATGGTTGTTAGGGCATGACTAGAAACGTCCTGTTTCTGTTTGATTGTTAAAAGTTGCGGCATGGTTTAACAGCAAGTTGTGCATACCAAGTCGAGATATTTGAACTTGTCACGGAATAGGCGAGAGTACTGTAACACAAAAACCTCAAGTTTCCTCACAAGATGCCAGATGTGTAATTATGAATTGCATTATGCGTAACATTACATTTCTAATTCATTTACATTACACACAAAAAATAATGAAAAATTCTACTCTCTGATTTTTTAGATTTTTTTAATTAATGAAAAAAAATGAAATCCTACTTCTACCAGAGACATGAATTTTGTCACTGCTTCTACTTTTTATATTGTACTATTTTAAAAGCCCAATAAGCGTCTATGATTACGTGAGAGATAATGATCACGAACTACAATACGTACCCGATCATTATAACCATTATAACCATTCCGATCCCGATCCCATTCTCTAAACTAATAGAGCAATCGTATGGTTAATCTTATATTGTTCAAGTACAAATGTATGAACAAAGTGAATATCTTAACCATCAGATACCTTTTACCAATAAAAAAAAATCAGCTGGGCATAGTGCTTCACCAGTTGGATATTTTAATTATACATGTATGGCTTTGCAAAAAAAAAGGACAATTTGTATCAGTAACAACACACTGCTAAAACCAGATGAGGTCATTTTGGATTTATTTCAAAAGATCAAAGGTTTAGGTATTTTGTGCGGTGAAATTGAGTAAGATTTTTTTCCCTGTAATTTCCTGTACAGGGCTACAGTATTAATAATACTGGGGGGTACAGTATCATTATCATAGGGATACAGTATCATTACTACTGAGGGACAGTTTACCTTGCCAGGGGACTCGTCTCTCCTCCTGTCAAAGTCCCGGCCCCTACCATTGTCTCTCCCACGGTCGTAATACTGTAACAAATAACGGACACCCTTATAACAGGTACTCATATCAATCGAAAACTCAAATTTTCAAATCATATAAATATGAAGGGTCAAATCAAAAACTTGCACATAAAACAATATACTGCCCTCCAAAATCTGGAGAAAATCTGAGGCTTACCCTGACGTGGTCATCTAATAAATGTTTATATGCTGTATATTAGATCACACGTATAATTGGTAAGTTATCAAACATTGGGATGATTATGTAGAGGAAAGCAGTCTATTGTTTCTTTATAACAGTTTGTTTTTCTTAAAATTATAAAATTTCTTACCCTTTCGGGTGACCCGTTTCTCCCTCTGTCTTGATACTGCAAAAAGAGCAAGGAAGAATTTGGATTACTATGAGACGGGCTTTTTTCACAAAGAAAAACAACTCTAAAATGCTACAGTCAAGAAAACGATTACATGGTAATCACAACTACAGAACACAAACCACGTGGTTATATTGTTAATGGCTGAAAAAAAGGCAAAAAAACAAGACTGATGAAAAATGGTTGGAAGCCAACAAAGCGCAAGAAATACTCCAGTGTAAATCAAGTCATTTCCGTCGCCACGTGTTTGTAAACAGTTGGCTATTGGACACTAAATGACTGGTTTTACACAAGGAAGCCCCAACCTACCAGTCCCTCAAACGGGTCCCTCCTCCTGTTTTGGATGTACTGAAACCAATATGCATGCAGATATGAATCAATCAATTCTCAGACCGCTACAAGAAATTAGTTAGTTTACTTTTAAATCACATTTCCCATGCTACATGCTATTTGTTTTTTTTATTTGTTGTCATTAGTTTTGAGTTAGCTTATTTTTTTTCTACAAACTTTCTCTATACTTGCATTTTCCCGTGCAGGAATTTCAAACTGTAGAATAGTAAGTTCTATTGAAATTTGTGAGAGAACAACGTACTTGCTTCAGATTTTCTTTTCGTTTATCCATTAAATCGTACTGAAAATTTAAAATCATTTGTCATACTTCTTTTACAAATATTTAAAATGTATTTAAATTATTTACAGTCAAATTCATTATGTATGGTTTAATATTTCTCTCGAAAAATATGAACGAAATTTTTTTTCTTTAGCTTCGTTAAATGAAATGCCAAGCATTAAACAAATAAGCCTTTTAATCATCGTTATGGTATAAGCCTTCATTTCAGCATACCCTATCTAAGGAGGTATGGCGCCCAAGCCTCAAATTTTGCTGGAAAGAGGAAAATACAAATTCACATGTCTGTATGTAAACTTACAGCCATTAATCGGTTTTAGCGATAATTTAGACTGAAAAACGTACCCTTTCAAATTCATTGTCCCTGTTTCTATTTATTGGCTGCAAAGGATTGCAATATATGTTTAAAACCAATACCTTTTGAAATTCAATAGAAGAAAATTTTATTTATTTTTGAACTATTATTAGAAACGTAAAGAAGTAGCTATTGTTAGGATTTCTGTCGCTATGATACAGAATAATTATGGTTTAGCGAGTCGACACTCTATTATTACTGGGTTTTAGAGACATATATACCCTATCTAAAGAGGTTCTTCGACCATCATCCAACACATTATAAATTCTGTCATCTCCCTGAAATTGAAACATGACAATCTCAACTTTCAGATTCCCGGAAATCGCAAGTATTTCAGTTTTTATATTTTCAAGCAACATGTTGTCCAATAATAACCGACTTCATGTTTATGCTTTTCTTAAAGACTACGTGTTTTTTTTTAATTTAGGAAGCTTGAAAAGTTGTCTGACAATTCCATGAAGAGAGCAATAGAGAGAACCAGCATTGGTGCTGTGGATAGAGCCGATATTTACCCGGTAAGGTGACAGATCCCGGCCTCGCTCCCTCTCGTAATACTGCTGTAGAAGACAAGGCAATGTGTTAGCATACAAACAGGTCAGGTTAAACAATAAGGGGGAATCTTTGTAATACAAATAACAGTGGATAAAAAACAAATGGGTGCTTTAATGGTCATAAGTGTGTTAAATTGTCCGCTAAAATATTTTGGAACTTAATAAGACAAAGAGTTTCGACCATCTAAGTAAAATACTAGTAGATGGTTCCCTTGTATCAAAGTTTAACTCTGGTTTGTTTCTTAAAGATTGATTTTTTCAAAAATACATTATTGTATAAATATACATGTAGGAAGAAATTGTTATCTTATAGATTTTTTTTAATTAGCTTGCAGTTCACTTATTTTCTAAATTTAAAATCTAATCTTGTTTGAAGTTTTACTTTATATGCGTATATCTAGCAATATAATCTAGATAGATAAATATATTTTTTATCAGATATATACATTTAAAAAAAAAAAAGATCTAAGGACAATTTGAGTTCAGATGATTTGAAAATAGTTGGGGTTTTCCCCAAAGCAAAGATTATTTTTACATAAGAACAGAAAATATAAATCCTCTAGTGACAAGAATAGATGGTGGTACATGTTTATGTAGATTACGAGTAATAGATGCAAAGACTGTGGAGCAAGACCTACCCTTCTTGGTGGACCGTAAACCTACAGCAGGGGGAAATCACGTGCGTTTTAGATCAATTCTGACAGGACAATTAGTACATCTAAGGTGAATAGACGAGGTACAAAAGTTGTCTATATCTATATAAGTACAAATAGAATACTAACCCCTCGGTCCGTCATAGGCTCGTCATATCGTCTCTGTAAAATAAACGTTCTCATGTAAAACAAGAGTTATTGCTCATGTCTTTCTATACACCAACAGGTGTCGTGTGTATGGTAAATGTACTTACCCCTCCAATCCATTCCTCTCCCCGTTTTATTCTTTGCTGAAATGAAAAAAGGTCAAGGTGTAAAGAACAATTGTCTTTCATTGAGTAAAAGTACTGGGACGTTTCCGAGTACTGAGGTGAGGCTTACCCTGTCGGTGAGAGGCTGGTCATCAAATCTTTGTCCGTCCAACTACAACAATCGATAGTACAGCACTAAATCTGGGGGGTTCTTGTTTACATGAAGCACACACACGCTGAACTTTAATTGCTAGAATCCTTTTGTTCATCAATATCGTTATACTAATATGAACAATGTATATAAACCTTTACTTACTTCAATGTGTAAAACCCTACAGTTTCTGGAGGATTTTTGTTTATTAACCAACTACATGTACATGTAAATTAAAACATTTTTATTACTTATTTATTATTTAGCACATCATGCTAAATTTCAGTATGACATTGCTGGTTTTTGTTCATTGATGTAGTTTCTGGTTATAATTAGTAGTCCCAGTTATCAGTTTCATAGATTTACCTTGACTGTTTGCGTTATGAGGCTGTTATTTAATCAGCTTGATTTTTTCCCTGCGCCATCGTTAATCAGAGATCATAACTACTAAAAGTTATTTGTCCATAGAAGATTAATAGATATTCAATTATTTATTGATTAATTAGACACTAGTTTAATAAGAGACTCTGCCACAAGTATATTTCTGCATGCACCAAAAAGAAACCCTAATATTAAGGTTAAATTCAGACTTTCTTGATCATTTCTAATTCTAGTTTTGATTCCAATTTGAACCATGTGACATGCGATTTATGATTTTCAGCCATGTCATAATATGTGGACTTTAATAGAATACTTACATAATTACGAAGCTGCTAAATATTTAATCAATTAAAAATTATTGGTGTATTTTTGGTTATTATATAATAAGAAGTATTCTGTTTAGTATTTACAATTTAGTTTGAGATTTCTCTTTAAACGTCATAAATCTGCTGTATATTAGGATTGAACATGCTGGTGAACTTAATAACAATATTGTAATTAGAATATAAACACAGTGTTTACATCTCTGATATGCTGGGGGAGGGGGTCGCCATATCTGGGCCGGAAGTTGTTGTAAGGACCGGGAATGTCCGCCTTGGGGGCGTCGGCTCCGTAAGGGTAATTGGTCTGTCTGTTCCTCGGTGAGATCTGTGGAACAACAACCAGACTTTTACATTTAAGATTTCAACTCATAACAACTAGTCTCAATTTATCTATTGACAACACCCATCATACATTGGCATATAGTTATGAATAACAGTACCATATCTGGCATGAGAAAGAGTTCTCAGGATCTATGGAACAACAAATATAACACAACTCATTGCGTTAAACTTACAGCATGAAAAATAGTTATCCTTTAATGACATTAACGTGCTCAATATTTGCACAAAGGTTTAAAGGTAACATAATTGTGAAAGGTATTGCATAAAGATAAGGAATTTCAACGTTATTCTAGATAGTTAATTGTATGAGAATATTTCCCCTATCTGGACATGATTTCACTTGACTATGCATTAAACTGAACGAAATCCAAAAAGAGGTTTAATAGTCATCCAAATACTTACCCGATACATGGTGAATTACGAGATCAGTGATTTTACGAGTGTGTAGATTTTCTGTAATTACCTGACTGATTCCTAAGCTTAGTTTTATTGTGTTATAGAATCAACCAATTCTATCACAATCAAACTATAAAATCTTCTTTAATGCCATTGTAAGACCTTCGTGTGATAAAAGGACTTAGCCAGACACGAATACTCTAAAACTGCGTAAGATATGCACAGGAAACATTTTGGATTCATCCTTTCAAGTTTTGCATTTCATTAAACATATCAGCTGACAAGTAAAAATAGTGCAAAAAGTCCTCAAAAAGTGTAACACCCATTACAACCATTTACTGAATTGACACAAAACTCCATTTCGCAGAAATGATATATCTACCTAAACTTTACCGTTTTTAGAATTTTACTGAATACCGATATATATTTCCCGGTCAACAATTGACGGCAACATCGACTTCATGATAACATATTCTGCTATCACAAATGACGCATTTACATTTCAGCACATGAAAACCATAATTTGCTTTGTATCGCTTATCAAGAAAAAAAATGTTTTGCATTTTTGCATATACCGTCTCTTCATTTAATAATTTAGGAGTGCTTGTGAAAGATTTCTGATAATTTGCTGAACGTCAGATTATTTCAATCGATTTTCACTCGAAGTTTATCATCCTACCCGTTTTGAAAGAACATTGTCCCTCAGTGATATTGTCTCTGATGTTGTTTGTAAATGAACCTTAAAAGGGTCAAGTCAAAGCATTGTAGATATGGGTCAGTCTTCGACGGCAACCATCTTTATGTCTATCATAGGGTACTTAAAACCCCAGAAGGGCCAGAATTTTTAACTGAAATTGACATCGAAATCGATATATTTTCACAGCATTCCTAAGTAGCAGGACTAAATAGCGTTTCTAAGTTGTGGGCATAATTAAAACACACAAATATAACCATAGAGCTACGCGACCATAAATACAAACCGACCAAGAAAGCACTAAAGCACAATTATGGAAAGCTTCAATAGCAATTTCGAATAAAGATAACATCTTCAAGCGAAATGATCATACCAGCAATACGGCATACATACTTGTGTTTTATACTGACAAGAGAGAATTAATTGTGTTATACACAGGAATTTGTAACAACAATGTGAAGATTGACAGGAATATTGAGAAAAGGCAACAAAACTTGAAGTTCTAACATGTATACTCCACAGAGGTGACACACAGACAGAATACATAGCCTTTCAGAAAAAGAAGCGTGCCCTATCTATGGTCAATCCGAAAAGAGCCGTGTCGATTTTGAGAGATCTTTTATTTCAAATTTTGATGCTTTATATTACAACAAACAGCTCTGTTCAATTGATCAGTCACAGATGAAAGTCCTAGAGTACCTACCCCTCCCGCCGGGTTGTAATCATGTTTGTATGTGGTCTGTTGCATGTACTGAAAGACAAAAAGGTTAAAGGTCAACACCCGCTGTCCCGGCACTTACCCCGTTGGTCGGTACAAAGTCGTGCCTGTACGTCGACTGTTGCATGTACTGCAAAAAGATACAAAGGAGAGCCCTGGTTAAACACCGGCCTGCTGCTGACTTATAAAGGTCAAGTACAATAAATGGCGGTCATAATGTACGTGTATTTGGCCAAGTTTTTAAATTAATCATAATTTGTCTGTTAATTTCATAAGAACTACAAAAATTATGTATTTGGTTACCTTATACAAGTAACATATTTAAGAAACAATTACATGTATTTGACAAATATACACCTAGAAAAAACAAATAAAATTGTTAAAACCTTCCCAATTATACATATATATATATATATATATATATATATATATATATATATATATATATATATATATATATATATATATATACACAGAAAAATGTTCACGATTAAGTAACATTCATAATAATTTACAATTAATTGATTTTTCAAAGATTATAAAAATCCCAAACGTTTATTGCACGGCACACTATATATACAAGATAATTCTATTCTTTCTGATAATATCTGGCAGAAGCGGCTAAATCTACTAGAACAATTTTAAATAGAAATGTAGAACACAAAGGAAAGTTGCGTGACTGAAGCTATTTGTGACGCCTCAGCACATTAAAAATAAATTAGCGACAGAAATGACATAAAATAAAAGTTTTTGAAGGTTGGATGCAAGGATCAAATAATTACATTTTCATATATACAATGATTTAGCTGTTCTATTTCTAGATTCATTATAATTAAAGTTTGTAAGAAAACTGATTATTTTAAGAATCCCAAATATTGGATATATGACTGAACAGTTTGAAAAATAAAATCAGATTATAATGATTTTTAAATAATTATTTGGGAATGTGTTCTGATTTTTTTATAATTTGATTTTTTATGTTCCTAATATCAAAAAGAGAATGATATAAAGATATAAAATCTTTAAAAAATGCTACATGAAAATATCATTTAGGAAGGGTCGAGACGTGAACAGAAGAGTTTTGTGACAAGGTAGGTAACAACACTGTGGGGAGACATGCTTTACTGACCATTCCGGACCACGGCTTGCCGTTCTGCTCCTGTCAATCATATTTATACATGGTTACCATAGAAATCACAAACTTGACATGTAACTGCCACCGTTTTAGTCTTGACTTCCAACGGTTCACCCCACACAACCAAAAATACATAGGTATTTCAATGTTAAGTGGTCAAAGTTCGATATGTGTTTTGTTAATTAATCACTTCTAGATCTACTTTGACATGTCTTTCTTTGGTTGAAAATTCAACTTAGTAAAGCCAAATCGTCAACATGGCTTCTACAACATCGTTGACTGTAAAAAGTTCAGAAAAGTCGATCGACACATTAATTCATAGTCTCTAAGCCTTTCTACAAACTTAACGAAAGTCGACTCAGAAACTCCCCAAGGAAAAGTTTTGAGATTTAAATCTTATTATCAGCACTTGAACGATCAAACAAGACTCGGTGGTTCTATAATGGTTGTTAATTGGAGGTGAAGTCGATCAACAGAGGCCAATTAAGGCCGTCTCTGTTCGGTACTGAAGCCAAAAAAGACAAGAAAGTTTTTGTATTCTAATTTTTGTTAAAAGTATCGTTTTCTGTGCAATTAAAAACAATTAAAATTTATTTCATTGTATGCCTACGCCAAAGTTCGTTTTTAAAAGGATTGCTCTGTATGTGCTGTTAATATTTCATTTTACCAAAAACAGTACTAGTGGTCAAAATCAAGAGGTCGCTCAAGCGACAGTCAACTTATGGCCGTGGTTGAACACCGCGTTAAAGAAAAATGTTAGGGCCAATGTAAATATCTGCAAGCGAAAGTCTACTTAAAATGGGTTGATGAAAAGAAAATATTGACTATATTAAATGCCTTTCTAGATATACACATAACTCTATGAGCTGCATGAATTAGCTTTAGATAAATATTCCTACGCCAATTCACTTCTAGAAATGTATATTATTTACAACGTCTGTGGCTAGCTTCTAAAAAAGAAATAAAAAGACTAAAGTGAGTTCATATTTCATAAGTCTGGCCTTAGATAATACAGGGTGTTGCTAAAGATGTATCCCTACCCTAGTCATTGGCCATAATGCTACGGGCTGAAATTAGATCATAGTTTGGGAGTTACTGTTTCTAAGGAATTCATACAATGGTCACTAAATATATATATTTCATGGTAACGTATGAATATCAAAGTCAGTTCAAACTTTTCACAAAAATGGAAGATTAAGAAATATGGATTTAGATAATGTGTGAATTTATTGAAGATAAACTATGTCAAAGGATAAGAAACATTGGTTCAAGAATTCATGTTAGTATAGTACTTACGTATGACATCTCGATTGCTTCGTCGGGTCCTAAAATAAAATATCATCATGACATTTATGACAGCATTATAAATTACAATTATGATGGGTTTACATAATGTAAATATTAAACTCACGGATAATAAAAAAGTTATTTGACAAATATTCATGGTATGGGAATTTTATAAGGAGAACATGCGTATATTGGTCGGGACTGACTCTCGCCTGGTGAGAGATAGGTAAAAAGGAGGTAGATAATGTAGCTTAGACTGGAATAACAGCTCTAAAACAACCGATTCTTTACCCTTGGTATTATCTATCAGCTATCTGTCAATGCTATCAAACCATCGCACTTATCGAGATTTGTTCGAGACTTGGAATATAGGGTTTTGCTCTTTAGTTTGTCTATTGAACAAGGGTATTATTGTTGACATGCAGTGGTCAGAGTCAACTGTACGAAATAATACATGTACCCTGTTGTTGATGAAGATAACTGTTTGTTTTGGAACAGTTTCAAATCCGCTGCCTATTGGTGGACAACTTCTGAATTCAAAGACATTAGTATTGGTCGTGTACCAAGTATAGATAAAGTTTCTCTTAAACAAGAATATATGGAATCTCTTATCGCCAAGTATTTAAATTTAACATTGCAAACTTCTTTGTACAAGATTAAACTATATGCGTGTTGCATTGAAAACTGCGACTCCACGTGTCACTATTATTACGCAAGATCTGAAATAATTTCGCCCTCAAGATTCATTGGTTTAATGTAAACATTTTCTCTATAAGTGCTCTTTATAAAATTCCAAAAAAAATCGATTGGTTTTTCTCGTAAACTACGCTTAAGTTGTCATCATTATTGTTTTGCTAGTATACAAATGAACCGATTAGGCCATATTTTAGCAAGAAACATTTGAAAATGCAGTTTTGAACTTTATGAGGTTTATCCCGAGGGTCTCACTTGCTTTAAATTAACTTTGTGAGAGGAGAGTTCTATTGGTTTTACGTACCTTGAAAGGTTACAGATCGATTATCAGAGATCCCCGTCCGACACTAGTTCATTTATTGCAAGTAGGAATTTTACACTTTTTGAAGTGTTCTGCTGTTTAAGGCTATCACTACATAGTTACTAATATTGACTCTAAGATTTCCATTATTAGGAGGGAAGAGCAAATACGCCTTCCATACAGTCAAGGTTTTAATCTGTGCTATACGACCCCTAATTTAAATTTTGTCAAGGCGACGTGATAAATTGTTTTTGATTGCTTTTCTTAAATGAGAAGAGTGTGCTATCGGATAGCTTTCTCGACATTGGGTTCGGATATGGACTTCTGTTATTAACTTCTGTTTTACAGTTTTTAAAAAACAGCTCGTTATAATAAGGTCCAACAAGTTTAAAATCCTGATTTTGTATAACAGATCACAGTGTCTAATGTGAGACTAAAATTGACGGGTGGATGTCTTCTGTTGCAAATGCCGTGAAAGACGTCATTATTCTACACACAAAAGAATACTGATAGGACAATTCGGTATTATATATGAATATGTAACTGTCTTTTTTTACTTGATAAGATTGTTATGTAAGTAATTGATACTGTATCCACAACAGGCAGTTATAATGTAGTTTATTCTGAGCTTTAAAACCTTAAATCCCACAATCCTAGAACTTTAATTCTCTCCGATTGACTTCTAATCAATCCTAAATATTTACTCTACGAATTTTTCAACTTTTATTCTTTACTTCTGTCGGGGCTGACCTATTTTTGTATCGAATTAAAATTCCAAACCTGTCTTTAAAAAAAAGTTAGTATATCTTAGTAAGTTTAGTCAGTAAAGTGGAGCTTAACATCGTTATTCTTAGCAACGCGCATGCGCAATTATTTCACTTTCAATTAGCAAGCTAACATTGAAGCGGTGCATTGTCTTAGGTCTGTTTGTAGTTCCGTATTGTTTTCTCCCTGGGGTGAAGCATGCAATGTGTCCTTATTTAAAAGCTACATTTCAACACAACGCTTTTTAAATCAATATTCCAGATCGGGGAGATTGAAATTTAATAAAGTTAGGCGACAAAATGATTATGTTTCCAAGTTATCTACATTCCCCCAGCTCCAGATGTGTAAATTATGCATGTTAAACGTTCATTGTGATGAAGTCATTTTTCACCCCCATTCAATGTCATCAGAGTGTTTCTATCTGACACCGCTGGGGTAGTGATAGGATCTGGGGGTGTCAAGTAAATGATCTACACCATCGACTTCCCATTGTCCTGTCCCTAGAAACAATGTCTCAATGTCTAAGTCAGCGATTGTCAATCAACCCAATACACAATTCCTAAAACTTTCCGGATTGTAAAATTAAAGTTAGTACTCACTCTGTAGAGCTTCACCCTCCGCCTTTTCCCGTCTGTCAAAGAATACTGCTATCTATTCGATCCGCACTAAAACACAAAAAGTAATATCTCTTTAACTGCTAATTCGTCACGACCGATTGAACACCAAGGCTACGCCAAATTAACACTCAATAAATACTTTTTAAATATTGGGTGTTGCAAGCCTTACCGAAGGTTCAAATATTCAACGCATAAAATAGGAACTCCGTATTTGCTAAACGATATTGATAAAACATGTAGGAGAGAAACTGCTATTGACTGAAAAACAATGTTTACCCTACTGGCTTATATGCTCTCTGTAGAAGTAAATCTAGCGTCGCTAATATAAATTGTTTAAAGGGGCAGACAACTCGCAGTATTTAAATGAATAACAATAGATTTGGCAAACTCTGTCAAAACGATATTATGTGCTGATACACATCTGTCATTGTTTTCAATAATACACCCCGTGTTTACAAGTGAATTGCTAGTTTTTGAAAGAGAGAAAATATTGGATAGGTTCCATGGATCAAGATAAGTTTACATGGTTAAAAAGATTGTAGCTGTAAATATTTGACAAACTTTTTTAACCTTAACACATCTGGGAATTCAGCACGTAGACATGGACATTAATTCACATTGCTGTTAACCTTCGTTGTAAACGTAAGATTTTATAGTGATTGATAGAGTATTCTGTACGTTGTTTTATGCTTTGGCATGAATGAAGTAAACGATGTCTGGAAGAGTCGCCTCAGTTTGTCTTTACTTGCTTCTTGGTATGACCTACCTGTTTCTCAGGGTATGAATGTATGAGATCCAATATCTTTATTACAAAAAATTTCAAAACATTTTGATTATCCATTTAGTGGAAATATGGACACATTCGCTTCTTTGAAAGCCTGTATTTGCTCTGAACTAACTGTATAGAGGCTGTCAGTTTATCAAACATTTTGTGTAAGCATTCAATATTTGCTGTCGATTGCTCTGCAGTGAGAGTAAGGTTAAGCGGAGTGTAGATCCGGGGTCTTTTTATTCCAGAAACACCCCGTGTGGGGCTCCTGTACACGGCAGATTTGGCTGTAATCGTTTACCGGCGAGGGAGGTCGCCGTACTCTGTGTGTCAACACGATGACTGGATCCCTGGTACTTAGTCCAGGCAGATAACAGTTTTGCCTTTAAAAGGATTCAGAATAGAATGGAAGGTGTTTTCTATTTGTACCCGTTTGTTTAAAGGATCAGATTACCTATTGAATGTACATTGTAATCAGTGCAAACTCATTCATCAATATCATTCATTAAATGAAGAGCTCTTATACGTAACTGTTCCACAATAAAATATCAACACCTACAAATATAGAAAATCAGTTATCAAATAGTTAAAATTCACACTTATTTATTAAAATTCTGAATATAGAAAGCTTTGGAAAATTCGGTAATAAATTGTGATAACTTTTAATCGATGTTCGGTTATAAAAAAAAATAGTAATTTATAATCGATTTTCAGTTTAAGATGCGCTTTAAATATCACCATCAGCCGTTGTTAGGAGATTGACATTGTAAGTGCACAAAAAATAAAGCAAACAGATTAAGATGTCAGAACCTTTACAAAAACTATCACTTGAAACTGTCAGCAAGTTTACACTGTAATCATCATGTACAGTGGAAATCGGGGGCGGACGTCTCTCTCTCTCTCTCTCTCTCTCTCTCTCTCTCTCTCTCTCTCTCTCTCTCATTAATTTTATGACAACGTAAAGGGTGCAAAACACAGTTTTATATGTAACGTTATAAGGACGTTTTCAGATGAGGGGCAAGCAAAACTGACCCCTATAAAAATAAATTGTTAAAATATGTTACGTATATATTTATACATCAATAGAAAGATAAAATCGTGAATTTTGTAAATATTTAAAAATAATGCACATGTAACTTAATGCTAGAATTTATTTGGCACTCAAAACATGCGGAAAATGGACAAAAGGATGCCTCTAAATGCAGTACACCCATGCATTTTAGGCTCCCCCTAAAAGCAGAATGCAACCAAACCAGGCAGTTTTATTTCTGTACATTTTCAAGAACAAGTCCTTAGGCATCATTTCATAGTATTTTCAGGGTACATTCGCCAGCTTTTTAAAGAGCTACGTTACCCGCTAAAAAATTCATGAAATTCTGCATGTGTAAATTCGGGATGTTTTTGGAGTTACCGCCCTTTATTTTAGAGTCTCACAAAATTCATTTTTAAAATTTTTCTACATACTTTTTTCATGTATTCGAAAGATAATTCACTATATAATGCAACTGAGAGTTTAAAAATTTGATTTTCATGTATACCGCATAAAAATAGCAGGAAAATCCCTACCCATCATGCTTTTCCCCAGGGAAAAAAACCCCTGGATTTTATACGAAACTGTGTTTAGCTACCAAGAGTGACAGTAAATGATTCATATGGAAAGTTTATTAAAAAATGATTTACAACAAAATCAAAAAGGTGTAAACCTATTGAGTATGTAAAGTGTATATTTTACAGTACAGTTTTGAACATGGAACTAAAACTATAAGAAGCAGTTTTTCATTCATAGTTGAATGCTAATCCGCAAATCCCAAGTGGGCTAACAGTAAGCAGCTTATGATACCACAGTGCCACGTGTGTTGGAGTTAACCTCGTGTGTTTAAAAGCTAATGTCAGGAAGTCATTAGAATATACATTTATTTTATTGACTGTTAGTCTTCTATTTCATGAAAAGTTTAATAAAAGAGGTACCGTAACCACATCTTCACTAATATTATTCATACAAGGTCGATGTTTGTTGAGGTACGGTGAATGAGTTGATCATACATCGTCCTTTGGTTGGGTCTATGCATTGTTCATATAGTTACAGTGTTTTACTAGTGGGCAACCTTTGCTTTGGTGGCTGTGTTGGTTAAACGGCGGTTTTTCCATTAATTGGTATGTTCTTCATAACTACATGGTCGGTATTCCATTTAGTCCTAAGACGGAAGAAAGAGTTGTCTTTTCTTAGTTGAATTGTACGTGATCGGCTAAAGAATAACTCAATTTCAGCGATATGTTTCATTTTTTAATGTTCTTTGTAGTTCACTCATACTTAATGAATATGTGTCCAGATCATGTTCACTTTGTCATATTTGACACCTTTTAAACAATGTTAGGTTCAAATAAAAACAATGTGTTAAAGTCTTTGAAATGTCTAAATACTTACATGTACCATAAATAGTCATATTGTTTTGATATATAAGTGACTTCACTGGTATGTCTGAAGACTTTTTTAAATGTCAAGGTTTGTTAACCCACGAGAAAACAAAAATAAGGGTCTATTATATAAACAGTTGAGTAATTTACATGGGTTTTTTTTTTGTAAGATATATGTTTTTATTTACATCTGGTTGACGGTGTTGCAATGGTACCAGAAAGAACAAAAGTGTTTACAGCGTGTAACTACAGAGAATAGAATTTGTACCGGGTTTGATGTTCAGTTTTATTATTGATTTTAAGATAAATAGTAAGAGATATTTAAAAATAGGAATAACACATGTCTGATAAAACATGCATTTATAACAAAATATGAGGAAATTTCAAACTGAAACTCATAAATGATGGACATGTACATGTAAAACTGAACATATTTTTATGGACGTTCTTGTGACATTTTGTGTCTCAGTGGCTTTGACTGAAGAATGGAAGTAAAATTGAGTTAAACTAATATCTCTGTTATTTTCATGCACTATTTGAAGAACCTTGGAGGAAAAGTTTACATTCGCTTCTCAACAGTTAAAGACCCGCAGAATGCATTGTTGTTATGCCACCTCTCATCAAAGCGTCAATTGCCACTGGTAAGGATTACATTACGAGTGAGGATCCGTGTGAATTGTGCCTTAGAATTTCATTTGACATATCCTGGCTACTCTACTGAAGTAGACCTTCACTCCAGATAGATCACCAGGACTGGATAATCGTCCCTTACTTCACTCCAATCTATTCTAACTTTCTGAATTCGTAATAAGAATTTTTTTTTATTGACATGCCCTCGGAGTAATCTAGCTACCAGTAACACTGTATCACTGTATTTATGGAGGGTGTAATAGGTTCTGATTAATATGAATGCTAATCCAAAAAATCTATAGTGAGCTATCGGTAAGAAGCTTATGATAACAATATAATCATCTGTAATGAATGTAACCGTTGACCTAAAGTGATTAAAAAGTTGATGTCAGGACGTCATGTAAATATGTTGATTGCATTTATTGATATTATTTATTATACAACTGCCTAATGGCGATTTAACAAACTACTTTTGTGACTGAGGATTTAATGAATTAAGTAGGGAAAATATCTTAACCTTTTCCATCTTGTAAAATATTTCTCTTTCCTTATTTGTTTTTCAGATAAAAGGCTATGAATACCATCCTGGCCATTTCTTCTGAATGCTATTTCTAAATGATGAAAAGAATGACCTGATGATGAATTCTATTTTTCGGAAAGGAAGTTTGAATCAAGGGTTACCGAAGTATTTACATTCGATTCCCTGTCACGCTGAAGACTAAGAATACTGACAGAACTTTCAGTAGTAAATGTTTCTTTCAAAATGACGCAATATTTGACAAACCAGTAGTTCTATGAACCACTGCAACACTTTCCTTAAGGGATGGCGTGCATTGTTTGTGTATTGCATGTGATGATCAAAATGCTAGAAATTAACCTTTCTTTGGATAACTTTTAACTTTCTGAAAAGAATTCTCCTTTAAAAAACTCCTACGTGTCACAAAATCCACAAAAGCGTTTTTAGGGAAGTTATATTTCTTTTCAGAGTATTTATGTACCATAGGTCCTTTCCAGATTCGTATGCCACCTTGACGCTGATATAATCATTATGGAAAGTTTTACCTATTAACTACAAAAAAACACATATATTTCTTACTGAATGGAGATTCGTACAAACTCAAGTTCATGTACGTGAAATATTTTATACTTTATTAAGCACATTATTAAATGGGCTTAATACTTCAACTTAACTTTGCGTTACTATTTTTGCCTCTGGATGTCATGTCTTGAGCCAACATCCTAATTAAAGTTATTTGTTGATTTTGTTTGCAATGGTCTTGCAAAATAATACAAACTTCGTGTTTACTATTACAAACAGTTTCATTGAAACACTTTGGAGCATGCATACAGTGAATGATGTTGGGGTTATTTTTAAATGTTTTTCGAAACATGAGTTGTTTGTTTTGTTTTTTTTTTATCTTCAGTTTTCATTCGTACATGTATTTTGGTATTCAAATGTTAAGCCTTTAAGAACGTTTCCTAAGCTTAAAGGTCATTTTAATGTTCAGTAGCTGATTGATATCATTTTTAAATTATTAATCATTATTTAAAATTAAATTTATCCTACCGCTAAAGTTGATTTATGTTACTCTTTAGTAAATCAATCACATTTAACTACTTAAAAATATCCCTCAAGTATGTTAGCACCTTGTTATTAATTTTCAAGAAGATATTGCAAATATTGTCATGTTTATTAAATATAAAAGCTTCATAGCAGATCAAACATGCATCTTTATGTATATTTCAATTCCAATAAAGGTTCATAAGGTTATAAAGATGTGCATGATAAATTGAAGTTATTTGTTTAACTGTCTATTTAACATCTGATGACTTTGCATAAGTTTCAGACTTTTGTTGATTAAACACGTTAGCTTTTAGTACAAAAAGGTCAACTTTAATAGAGAACAGTTTATTTTAAAAAATGACACATTTCTTGTATAGACCAAACCATTCTCTGTGTATTTTCAAAATAAATCTATAAGTACTTTTTAGATTTTGTAATTTCGAATTCGAAGAAACAATTTTCTAATGAGTTCATACGTCTCTATTTTGGAAGTGGTTACATAATATCAAACAGGGTTTTTTGTGTCTGGCAATAAAGTTGCTTTCCTTGAAAATTTCAACAAGATTACTTCTTCATTATTAACTCTATTATTCAATACAACTTGAAAAGTTGAAAGGGCTTTTTAAATTTATTTCAATACTGAATGATCCTCAGAATGCATTGTGGTTATTATGACACCTCTAATCAAATCGTCAATTGCCACTGGTGAGAATTACAACATTGCAAGAAAGGATACGTGTGAATTGTGTCTTAGAAAATGCTTCTGACAAATCATTGTAAACACGCTTTACTTCATATTATACCTCAAATCAACTGGGAGTTAAAAACCCGTGTGTGCATTGATTGACTTTAAAAAGATATTGACTGCAACTATTCTGGGGCTTTGTTGCAACGCACGTTGAAAAATTACGGAGCTTTCTTCATTATTCTAAACAAACCTAACTGAAAATACAAAATCTCATGGTCTATGGGTACGTCACCGTCATCTGCCCGGGGGTCTTTACTGGGGCTCGGGTGGGTTGCAAATAGTGCATAGACATATGGTACAAGTGTCCATTTAATTAATTTTTGTGTCTTATTAAGCATCTTTCACTGTCGAGGGGGGATTAGACATTTTAAAAACACTTTCAATAGTGAAGACTAGAATTAGTTTCAGTTGATGTCCGCTGTTCGCTGTATGCAGTGTTATTGCGGTGAGCTAAGGAGTATTCTTATGTTTGAGTGTGTTTATTTTTTTACGCTGTTTTTTAAATTGTCCCAAAAATGTAAATGTCAAAAATGTAAATGTATATTTTCTTCGTACTTAGATTTTTTTTTCTTTTTAACGTATAGTAACATGTTTATGATGGTGTTTTTCTTGCAATAAAATTGACTCAATCTTATATCTGTTAGTGAGTAACATTTCATACTTTTTGGAAAAGTTGAAGAATAACTCTTATGTATATATTCTGTCGCGGTATTTAAGAAAACCATTAAATGAACTGGGCGTAAATTTTCCCTTTTATTATTTAAACCAAAGATAAAACGTTTTCAAAAAATGATTAAAGATCGCACTGCATTTAATAATATTTAATTGTAGGAACCGTAGGTAATAAGTGCATTTGGGAAATAATTGTACAAAATGTTCATGGGTATAAATTACAGTTGGGATGAATTATAATCGTTGATATGAATCAACATTAAGATTTGCCCTTTTTACAAGGTGAGATAGGAAATTAATCATAGGTGGTCACAATGCTCAGCCCTGTAATAAAAAAATGAAATATTACCTACCAATATGTCAACTATAAGATACAACCTTTACAGCACGTGTTAATATGAATGTGCACTTTCTTATGGTGTAACTTGGAGTCTTAAAACCACTTATGCTCATATTTTGAAAATCTCACAATTGGGGTAAACATTGGAAGTATTTGCACATTTCTCAAGGATGTATCTAGGGTAAAATGATTATTAAGCCAACGTCGATTTTTTTCTAACCTTTATCTAATATCGTTTGATTTCCCCTTGTACATGTATCGATAAATGAACCATGCAGTCTGCACATGCTACGTGAAAATTTTATAATTTCAGAAAGAATTCATTGCAGATCAGAGTTTTTTTTAACGTTTTCAACCGTTCAATGCATGTAAATGCTGGAGTATTAACTTATTTTACTTTGTACATGTTTTTAATATTGTGCCTTTTGTTCATTGTCATTCAATGCATCTGTCAATAAATGACCATTTCTATTCTCTATAGAGGAGTTATGTTTTGTATTGATGGTGGTTGGTAAGGGGAGCAGGCGTAAAGATAACAGAGTTACCTCCCGTCTTATATTATAAATAGATCAAACCATGGTGCTGATACAAGGTGCGAGATCTTATGGAGGATTTCAATGCTTTGGTTTTTATTACGTGAGGATAGTTCATTCAATGTCGACATGCATAAAATCGGACATAGTTAACAAGGAATTGTTGAGACAATTAGTGATCGAGCCTATTAATGATTCACTTGTATGGTTACGGGAATAAAATGGTTGAAGGGATATGAGGTACTATTTTAAAAGTGCATAAAATTAAGCGATCTCAAACTTAAGCGCATATCGTGCTCTCCAACCACTAACCGCAATGATATTTTCGCATTTTTTAAAATACTGCTATAGATGCTTGCCTAGTTGAATCACAAGCTATAGAATTATAACTATTGAGAACAATTTTTTTCTACTCAAAATTATTTCAGTGTGTATTGGTCCACGATTACGATTTGAGCATACAAAAAATATTGACATTTTTGATCCAGTGGTTCCTAAGTAGATCTCAAAGACACCAATCATATATTCATTTGGTTAGTTATTTTAACCATTTCCACCTTCAGGAGGGTGTGACTTTTTGTATTAACGAACTTCATGTTTCCTTTGCAGAGATGATGTATAGAAAAAAAAGTTGGGATGTGAATTGTTTCAGTGATTATCAAGATGGTTTACAAACGGATAAATCCAGACACCAGGTGAAAAGAAAAGTTCACATGTGCTGATATATAAGGGGGAGGAAAAATACAGTAGATGTGTGTTCATGTGGTGAACATTCAATATGAAAACACTCACAAGTTAATTATTATTATGCAACAGAGTATTTCTACTGTATTTATTTGATTAGATATTTTGACTATCACAGAAATAAAGCATCAATCGAACAGATATATAATATTACAGCTTATACAGATATATAATATTACAGCTTATACAATTACTGACACAGTAAATATATAACAACGGTCAGTATCAGACACCCACTGTCCCCAGTCAGTTCTGTACCGGGCGACGGGAATTAAGGACAGAATCGTTCATGCTATCACAGTCAACAAAGAATGATGAGTAAACAATCAGGCTGCCATTTAAATAAGCAGAATCAAAAGGGACATAACCCAGTTTTATAATATCCTTGCTATCTCTATTGGGGACGGAAAAGCGGCGAATGGAATTATGGGTACACGTATTGCTTTGACGTCATTGCATTCCCGGGATTCACGGATTTCTTAGGTCTGGGTTAATGGTAAAGACGACAGAATTGCAATCACACAGACTTCTTCTAAACTGCTTCAAAGTATCATAGGCCTCTATCAAAACAAAAAGATTAAGCATAAGACAAAGGTCAGCCATTCATTGCTCTAACTGCCAGAAAATGGCACAAAATAAATGAAATCCCGTTATTAACAAAAAAAAACAGATCGCACTAGAACTCACTTGAATAATAAAAGCTTTCGAAGTGGTCTATGGACTGGAACCTATGTAGAACCACGAGGTTTCCCTTCCGGACGAAGGAACATCGGAGTCCCTCGGCGTCCGTCGTGTAAGCTGCTCCGTGCTGGACCTTGAAGCCATCCATACATTTGGCCGCGTTCTTTACGTAACCGTCATTCAATTTATCCCAGTTCTTGCAATTTCCCAGCTCTTGTAGATGAAATGTGTAATTTGCTGTAAAACATTCGATACAACTGTTAACTACTGGCATTTTGTAGAGTTTTTGGTGTACGTATCGTTATTTAAATCCAAGCTTTTTACCATACCCTAAACGTTTCAACGTTTTCTTGATGCAACTGTATTCTCAAACGTTGACTTAGTTGGGCAGATCAAGAGGAATAATAGTGAGTTGCTGCTAGATATAAAGTATATAGTTGTGAGATAGGTCAGTGAACAGTACCTTTGTCCGCCGTGTAGTGGACGGGGATAAGGAAGATCTGCAGGGTGTCGCTGGGCTGGGGGAAGTCATCGTTCTTGAAGTACTTGTCACTGTTGAGCCACCTGACCGCGTTAGCCTGGTCCGAGAAGTAGATGATGAGGATGCGGCGGTCAGCCGGCCACTTAGTCAGGTCCTCCTCGTACACGTTCACCTGAAAGTAGGTCAAGGTATTGTACATATCTACAAAAGGTGGGATTTTAAAAATTTAGTAACAGAGCCATGGTACAAGTAATGCGTTCAATATCACCAGCACAGTTTTACCAAATACCGATGTTGTATTGAATTGTTGCTTTCTGACAGGTTGTGTATCTTGTTTAAATTTTGTTTTAGTAACCCAAAAAAAAATTTCTATTGATTTCTCAGATATTTGAGGCACTGACTATTAGTGTTCCCGAGGTGGTGCTATATCTGACTTACTTCCCCGGATATTCCGATGATCTTTCCGTGGTAATTCTCCACGGCTCGTTTGGAAATGGCTAGGGCGTTCCTAATCCTGGTTTCCATTTCATCCCGGAACCTGATTATCATATACACAGCCTCACTGCTGGGGATGATCTAAATGTCGGGAAATAGTTATAACAGTTAAGATCGGGTACAATTCATGTCTAAAATATAAAACCAATATGCACATACTAGTATAAGGGATATAGGATTATTTCTGTAACAAAGTTGACCATATACAAGGAGACGATTTATCCCTATCTTTTCAACATACATTTATATGCAATATTAAACTTTGACAGATTTATAATTAAAGATCTGGTCTTGCCGACGCCAATTTTTTAGAAGTCAATTCTCAGCCTCAAAACTGAGTATTGACCTTGTTATGCTCTTTTCTTTAAAGGATTTGAGTTGAGAACTAAGATATGAAATTTTGGTGTCGGCGAGAAAGAGTATATTGGCAACTATGGATACGAAATTGTTTATAGGGCAGGTGACACAAAATCGTTTTCTTTAAAAAAAAAAAAAGTTTCTTTGATATAAATAAATCACCTTGGAATAATTTGACTCTAAATAATGAAAAAAATAAAGAAGCATACAATCTGATTATGAAACTTATATCTGCTAGAGTTGAATATTGAATATATATAATTATTTGATGAATATTTAATGAATTTGTCTACCTAGTGTTTCATTAAAAAATCGATCTTTGATTTTTTTTTAAATGTATCTAAATTAAGATATCACTATTAGGATTATCTTTAAATCTTTGGCCATCAAAGCTGTCTCTCGTTTTTTTTTACGATTTTCGTTCTGGCAAAAAAATGCAACCTTTCGGTTTCGCTTTTTTCTGCTTTGTTACTGTAAATGTTTCTCTCAATATTCCGTGAAGAAACTTATATACACGTATCGAATGAATATCAAAAGCAGATTGATTTTTCAACAAAAATTCATTAAAGGATCCGATAAATTGAAATATAAATTTTGTGTTTCTAACGCTATTGTTTTCAATCATTATTTTATTTTCTTCGAATAAATAACATATTCGTGTAAATCAATCGATACTAACGATAGAAAACATTGACCCGACCTACATAATTCGTGGGCCCTTGAAAAAGAAAAATTTACATTTATTTGAACAAATATCTGTAGCGTTAATACCCCTTGTATATCATCCTGACAACAGAGACGTTTACAAAGCGTTACGTTAGTGCAATGACGCGGTTTGTTCATGCTATTAATATTATTATCTATATACTACAGGAAGTATACATTGATTTGATCTAAAACATTGCAATTAAAAGCAGTAAAATTTCAGACCTGAAGACCTCTGCTCTAAATATCTCTGTCAAACTCTCAAAACGTGTAAAATTGATAAAGGCTCCGTTATATCATGGACGTAATCGTAATTCAATGATACTATATATACACAACAACTTCTAGAACAGCTTTGTTTAGGAAAAATATAACAAGCACGGGTCTCGGGGTTAGAATTAAATTTCTACTTATCTTATTTCAGTTCACAGCTATAGGTCTCTCAAATCTAGGGAAGAGTTTAGGGTAGAAACAAACAAGTTAGCTTCCTTCGTACAAATAGGTAACACTGTCATGTTGTAAATGTTGTTGTCATGTGGTAAATTTTGTATTTACACCCACCCAGTAAATTCAAAATTTACAACATGACAACACACTGCTACAAGACTGAATCGAATGAACAACCTTGGACCTTGTGCTAATTTGAAAACGGCTTTGCTGCAGCGAAAGCAGATTTCTACTACACGTCAATATTTCAGACCTGCTGCTGGGACAGCAATACATTTCATATAAAGGTCTCAACAGTAATGCATCCGGCGACGACGGTACAATGAATTACCTTGAAATCCTGTGGGTCCTTCTTCTTGTCCATATTGTATCGTCACTAAATGCAATTCTGGAAAAGAAAATAAATCGGATCAATGTGGCACCCTCAGTGCGAACCTCAGTCAATAATCTGGTCCCCTTATCCTTCCAAATCCGCGCTCACACTGACTTTTAAAACGTACGTTATACAAATTCATACAGATCCCTTTTATAGTGGTTTTTGTGGACTAAGGAGTCAGAGAAAGCAACAATGTCGCCATCTTTGGGGTGTTTCCATAGTGATGGTGCGTCGGGGAAATTCATCCATAAAAAGTCAATTAGTTTTCTGGGATTGGTGGAGCAAAATCGACGCTTTAATTGTCGCTTGTAGGTGAATTTGCTGCTCAATCAGGAGTGATATTCTAATCGTTGTTTTTTTCTACTTTCTGCGTTGTGCATAAATGGAAACCGATAAACCTTTGATTTGCATGCATGTAAGCATGCAGGAAACGTAAAATCAAACTCTTCACCCTTCGCTCTGAGGATATGTTTGGTTGGAAACAAATCTTTTTACAATCTGAGTAAATAAACCTGAAATTTGAGCATAATAAACTTCTGCCTTTCATTTGAGAAAGGAACAGGTGAATAGTTGGCCGTCTCATTTTGGCAAAAGAAAAAATATAACCACTATAAATCCATTTAATTCCCGTATCAAACGGAATCCGTTCTACTACAATAGACAAGCTAGGTGTGTATAGATGAGCAAATATTACCTTTTCACAACATCTGAATATCCAATAAAAATCAAAAAGATTCCAGTTATCCTTCTATGCTGTTCTTTGGTCAGCAGAACCCTTGTTACACTAGACCCGCTCACAGACTGTCACAACTATCTAGCGATCATTTCCCAACCTGTTATACATATCTATTATTTTCCTCTTGTTTTCAATTCCATAAACTAATATTAAATGGCCATTGTTCGTGTTTGAACACGAATATTTACTCGAATGAAAACAAACGCTCATTCATATTCATCTCTAATTGCATTAAGTAATGGTAATCGCTTGGAAAAACATTGGTCATGATACCCAAACCGGCTTATCAATTTCTGTATCGAATTTTAAATGTTTTGTTGCTAAGGCTCGATATATTTTAAATCACAGATTGGCACTTTATAAACAAGTATTGTTTACCGAGATTTATCTGAGTAAAAAAAAAGTTTTTACACCTTGGTATTGTTTACTACTCACGCTGGAGAAGGCGAATATCCGATTTCTGTCCCGCTGTTTTTACCTGCCGAAGTTTCGTTTTTGGGGACACGGGTCAACAACTGTATCCCAGAAAACAAGAACCTGTGTCTCACCTGAACAGATAGACACCTCACAGATAATATCAGGGGGCCGGTGGAAACTCTGCCATCTAGTGGCGGGAGCAAGGCGTCGATACCGTCAACACTGCGAAATAATATTTAAATGTCCCAGCATTCACTACCACCACAGATTCCTTGGTTTGCTAAGAATTATGACAGAAAAATTGATTATTTGTGAAAACACACACAACGGTATAATACCGGTGTGTATCAATCCTTTATTAATAATATATTGTGAACCAATCTCGGGAGTTTATGTTCCAATCGCTACCCGGGACCACCTTCGCGATTGATTTTTCATTCATCGTTGACAACACAAGAACACATGGAATTTACAGTCCAAATCCAACAAACGTGAACTGGGGTTACCTTCTCATCATTTTCTTTTCAAAGACAAGTACCTCTATTGGGTTACTGTGGATTATATAAAATAAATCAAAACAAACACATTACTTTTCTTTTGATTTTTTATTCAAAATATCAACTACTCTTATCACAAGTAGCCTTTTTATGCTCTAGAGGCGTTCTAGCGGTCAGACACCCCCCCCCCTCTTGTGGGGACAGAGAGGGGTTAACACAGTCTGTCATTCAGATCTAAGAAAATATAATTCAATGTGTGGACGACCCCGGACATAAACACAGAGACATTAACAAATAACGGGTCTCCACACGACTCTCATCTCATACACAGTTATCGCATCTAAAAATTTGAATTTTTTTCTTTTTTCAAAAACGGTCATATTTGTGAATTCAACACCTAGTGATTTTCATTCATTGATATGCAATCAAAGTCAGACTTGAATTTGTTTAACAAGTAACCAAAACAAATTTCCATAGACCACTCTCTTCATCAATAAAACCAGTCAGGGGCTTTAAAGATTTGTACTCTTTTTTTTGCACTATAGATCTATTCCATTTTCTCCCTTTAAATCTAAGACACTCATAACTGTTGATTTACAAACAGGGTAAAATTTCCCCTAAATCAAGTTATTAAAAGGAAGACATTTATTTCAAAGTTCAAAAAAGAAAATTGACACAAAACCTATCCCTTATTGCTTTTTACGAGTTTCTTTTACATATATTGAAAATCAAGCATTGAAAAATAAATTCTTATCTCTACAAAAAAAACGAAACAAAAAACAGAGGCCCTAGATTTAGGCAGGACATATAATTCTACCCATGGTGTAAAGTACTGAGGTGAGGAAGCGGGAATTCTTGTCATAGGATCTGATGGAGAGAAATTAAAATAAATATACATAAACAACCCACAAACTATGTGAAAATATAAATAAAATAAACAACTAATATCTACACTGAACAGTCCAAAAACAAATAAATATACAGCCAGTTACACACCTTTATAGGGCAAGCTTTAAATGGTGGGATGAAATCACCTTCCCTACACAATACAAGTAATTGCTAAAGCAAGGAAGGCATATAGATCCAAAGAAGATGTGTTCTAGGTCTGAGAAAAATAAATACATTTTTTAGTGAAGCAAAAAATGGTTGCTGCTTCATGAACATTTATCAGTATCCATCAGTACTGAGACAGAAAATAAATCATTTAAAAGCTGTTTTATACAAAAATAAGGTATTATTTGTTTTCTTGCACCTTGAACAAGACATACTGAACATAAGTCTTGAGAATAAAAGAGGGATTAGAACTTGATAAGGTTTTTATACACTGACTTAATGAGACGATGAACAATGTTGGACATAAATACATTAGTGATGTTATAGGGTCATGGATACAGAGACTGACTAGCTCGAGTTAAAAATAGAAAATGGCGTCAAACTTCGGAGAAAAATGAGGTGAAGGTAATAAAAGATGAAAATCAGGTACCCTGGAACACGCCACACAATCTGGAAGAGATACAATTTGCCTACTTCTAAACTATTGCAATACTGAACACATTTAGTCAACCATTGCTTTCACTCTCATTGAGTACCCATTGCAAAGTGAGGCTGCAACAAACTGCAGTAGTCTCCCTTTTATTTCCACCAGTTACATAATATTTTTTCACTTAAAAATAGGGATTTCTAATTCATTGATTTCATCTACATTTTGAAAAAAATCTTACACAATATTTTACCCAACAAAATACTACAGACAAGTCATTAAAGCAAAATGAACCATATTAAAACAATTCCCAAACTTTCAATGTCTAATGGTTACAAGATTCGAAGAAGAAAAATAAATGCACAAAAAAACCTGTAAGCACATATCTCTCTTTGGAATGTTTCCTTTTTATATCAAAAGAATGAGACAAAAAATAGTTTTAGCAGCAAAGCACTAATAATGAATTGTAAACTTGAGACATTATGTATCGTATAAACCATAACAAATCACAAAACAGCTAATGTCCTGTACCAACATGGCTTTCCAAAGTGATTCATTTCTTTAGATAATTTTATCAGAATGTTCTCCAGTAGCTACGTTAGAGCAACGTTCTCCCTGGGCGGCTACAGATCGGTGACCTGGTACCTAGTGGCGCCAGGCTTTAAGCTGGGGACTTGGGGACCAGGCTGGGGGCGGTAACCGTCGTATCGACCCGGGTAGTTGTAGCTCCCCCCATTCATCATGGCTGGGGAGGCCGGGACAGAGGAAGAGGGGGAGTCGGATTTAGACATGGTTTGGGGGTGGGAGAGGGACGGGGGAAGGTTCTGGGGGTAGGACTCAAGGGAAGCTGGGGTGATGGCGATGCTGTTCCGCTGCTTTCCGTCCTTGGTGACCGTGTTCTGTATATTTTTGGTCACAGGATCATAGAAAAAATGTTCGTCTGGGAATTGTGCCTGCAGTCGCTGGATGTGACATCCGTGGCAGAACAGGTGATTGTCCAGTGGATAGCAGCGTTTGTCGGCTTCATCTGTCAGCTGAACTCCGCAGTCCTGTCAACAGAAACAGAATATTTTAGAACACTGCATTGTCTCACTCCTCGTTATTCTAGAGTGTGCAAAGAATTCACTAATCTGGTACAATTCATCAAAGCGCACAGTGCAGGGTACTGTCACCAAACGCAACATGTTTCTTTCAATAATTTTAACAACTGGCAAACATATCCTGATTTTTTGCAAAATTACAAAAATAGAAGAAAAAAAATAATTTTTTACAAAGTGAATTTAAATTTTGAATCAAACTCACAAAGAAACAAAATTCAATCCAATTTAAGAATTTGATAATTTCTACTTCCATGCTGTTTTAGCCTAATTCCATCTGTCATTCCAAAAGTGCAGTACACTATAAAAAGCCAAAAATTGCTTGGGAGGACTTTTCTCTATTGTTGTTAATTTGTCAGTTAAATGTTATTGCATTTTTTTTAATTGAATTCTTAATTTGTTACTTTTCACAATGTAAATAAACAATTTAAAAACCACTAGCTGGTGTTGATCCACATTTTTAATTAAAACACTTAATAAATAAAATAAAAAATTCTTAAAATTAATAACAATAAATAAAAAGGTCTCCTCAAAAATCAAAATATAAATCAAAATCTAATCATGACAAGTGTGAGAATAAAAAATCTGAGGAATGTTTTGACCATTTGATGCGAGTTAGTCTTTCATTAGGACACACTCCCTACTCTTTTCCAGCACTCGTTTAGTCACTCAGTTCTATAGTCAAGCAGAGATTGGACTGGACAAGCAGAGTTACTGCCCATGCAGCTCTGTGACCGTTTATATCTACCAGCCATGCATCATCACAATTCTATATTAATGTAGTCGGCACTGATTGAAATCATTTTGAAATACAATGAAAATTTGTATTATTTATCCTTATAAAAATACAACTAAAAAAAATCTTGATTTTTACAGCAGAATTTGTTTTTTACGAGGCTTTGTTGATGTTACATTGCACAACAGCAATTGAAATGCAAACAATTCAGAAAACAGTCAAAAACACAAATAAAAAGATTTTTCAATTAATATACAACAAACAAAACCACACAAAGAAAAAAAAACCAGAATATGATGATGCAAAAAGAAATCATAAACAATCACTGAAAGCTAAAAAATGAAATTGCTTACTCCTGTCGGTTCTCTAAGTCTTTGAGGGCTAAAATTTAAAGAATTTCACCATGGCAACCAATTTGCTACACGCATCAAAAATAATAATATCATGCACCAACTTCAATATCTGTATTGCATACTCAAAGCGAAGAATAAAAGCCTGGATAATAATAATCTGTCGGCTTTTGATGACAACGAACATTTGGACTTAAAATAATACAACTTTCAATGAGGGAGATAACTCTGTCAAGCTTGTTTACCTCGCAATGGTAACAATCCACATGGAAGTCTTTGTCCATGGACACCACCCTCACAGTCTCCTCGGTACCCTGTCAATCAAAATCAAATGTCAATCAAACTAATAAATCAACACATAATAAATTCAGTCTCTTTATAGATAGGTTACACCGTTTCCCTGAGCTATGCTGTGTAAACTTTGTTGAAAGATTTTGATTATGTGCTGGAAGTTGTTTTTTTTGTTTGTTTTTTTTTTAAAAAGATATTTAACACTTCATCAAATTCACAGAGAATTACACTATACTACCCTGTGCCCATTAAAATTCTCTGTCAGTGAACAGAATGTGCAGTGCATGTATTTGTATAATCTGTGACCATCGTGTATATCCTTGGGTTATACTGAACAACGAACAGTCATAAAATCTAGAGCAGGTTGTTTTAGTTCCAGTGGTTAGGTTTCAGTTGATCTGTCAATCGATCACAAACAATCACAACAATGGCTTTGATGTGTATTGCAGTACTGTAGTGCAGGTACAAGGTGTCTACAGGAAGCAACCTTAAAAAACAGCCCCCCCCCCCCCCCCCAACCTCTGATCTACAGTCTGCAGTGCTACGGGACTTAACAAGCTGACAATCTTTCTAGTGCATTGTGGTTTCTGTAACTGCACCCCCTCCACCCCTTTCTGATCCAATGTCAGCAATTATAACAGGGACTTGACAGTACTACAGGCTGGCATTCCCCCCATGCTTTCTCCACAGTATCCTGGTTTGTGTATTGCCCTGATCTCCCCTCTCCCCGTCTGAATTCAGTGAATGAAAAGTAGAGACAGGGAGGCAGGAAATCTCAGCATTCCTCCCTAAAGTGCTGAAGAATGTCTCTTGAGATGAGGACCCAGGTCAATGGTTGCTTCTAGAGACAGATTCACTGCATGGGATGGTGCACTGACTGGCAGTGTGCAACATTCAGCATTAGTGTGAATCACACACACACACTGGTCACCAGAAGACACCACTGATGTGATTGCACACGTCTCTTGTGTTGCATGTGACTACTCAATTTAATTGTTTCTTACTTAAAAGCATATAATGGCTAAGTTGAAAAACACTAACAGTAGACATCATTACAACTTTTTTTCTTCAAAGGAACATGACAACTTACAATAAACTATGGATCCAAAGTTTGGATTCCAAAAACTCACCTCTACTGGGGTTATAGCCTGGCCACATGCTGCACACTTGGGCGCATACACTCTGAAAATAAATAATCACACTATCAATTGAAGGCATGTGTTACAACAAAACTCAATATTACCCTCATAAAAACACAGTGCCACATGACTTTTCCTGTCTTGCTAAGTTCTCAGAATGCCATTCTCACCCCATACAGGAAATATAAGACACAGCAAAATCTGGTCTTCATCACCCTAATTCTTAAACTCTTGGTGTTTATGAAGACAGTGTTTCCTGTTTACTAAAAAACAAAACAATTTTCAGCTTTCCTTGCCCTTTTCCCACCAACAACCATTTTATAGATTATTTCAACAATGTTTTTTTTTAAAGTAAATAAATCTGACTCATGTTAAGGTAAATGAAAATCAATTTTTCAAAAATCTTAAAAATCTACTGTAGATTTAAACCAATAAATATTTAATTGATGTATCAAAGGCATTTAAACTTAAAAACTCTTTTATAAATATATGACTAATGTGGTATCAAATGCTTGACATGCGTTCTTAGGACATAAAAACAACACTTAATGTTGGGTAATCTAGCAGTGACGAATATTTAATAGCCGATGTTTCTTTGTATCCACTGGAGCACTCATATTTGGAACTATTGTGTCAGACCTGCGCGATTTTATTACACACTGAAAAACATAACAATTTCCACGCTTAGCATGACAAAGTGACACAGGGGTCAATGCTTTCATTTGATGCACACCTTTAACAGGTCTGATCAAACCACAAAAATTATTACATCTCCGATCAGGGGCTGGGTATGGGGATTCCGTTCGACCACATTCCTCCCCATTAAATGACTGAACATGCAAGTTTGATCATATTCTACATTTCTGTATGCAATCTTGGTGTATACATGTATAGGCCCACTTAAATTTCATTTCTTAAGGGGGGAAATACGATCTTATCAGCTGAATATGAATTACAAAATGTCATAATTAAAGAACCAACTTTTAAATAAGCAAATTAAAATACTGTGCTAATGAGGAAAATCACCCCAGGCTAGACAAGTCTCCTAAATTTTGTCGCCAAGTTGTAAGGGACCACTTCAAGAGATGGCTGAAACAGCAAATTCTAGCCCCTTCACTTCTCAGCATTCCTTCTGCGATCATTATAAGGCCCCTCGTGTTAACTCGCTGAATTATAATAATTGAGGGCCCGTGGCGTCAGTTCATGTGAGCCTAGTCAACTTCTTAATTATAATAACAGAGCTTTGGTCCCGCATGACTTGTCGGTTTACCAAAATATCCATCATCCTGGAAATTTCTCAAATCATTTCACCCCAAAAATATGCTGCGAGTTAAATTGATAATGTGTGTAAGATTTTTTTTGACACACCTTTTAAAACAATTACCTGTCTATCAGACGAGGCATCACAAAGCTTTAAGGTATAACTGTAGTATGCATCTATATAATCAAGGATGACATCTTTTGTGCATGACTAACAGCACACTGATTCATCCATCCTTGTAGCCCCCCTCTCACAGGTAAGATCTCTCTCTCTTTCTCTACACTGCCAGCTCGGGATTTTATCACTCATACCTCTGACAGGTGTAAGAGACTCGATCTTTCCGAGTCACAGCTCGGTTTAATTCAATCATCGGCTGCGACTGTCAGTCACTCTCTCTCTCTCGTCATTCATAAAACAGTCTACCTTTTACACATCAGGAAACATGAAAACACCACTTCCTAAGCGAGTAGACAGTGAGCCGAGACCCTTGGTCAATTATCCTCATCCCCCCATTAACCTGGCTGACCTCTAACATTATCAACATAGAAAGGAATACATCAAATCTAGATGCATGTCGTATCATCAACTTTCCCCCCTTTTTTTCTTTTTTTTTCACAACTTAATGCTGCTAAGATCTTGTAATTTCTCTTGTCGGATGACATCAGCATTTATTTATAACCACTTCAAAACAATGGCTGGAAACTTTGCAAATGTCAAGATTGCCGTTAATTTTGTGTTTTATGAGATTAATCAAGATCTGATGTCAAGCTTCACATCTTGTCACTACCGTGGATCTCCAGGGCCCGGGCCCTATCATACATCATTATCTAACGAGCCGTAATAAGCATATGCATAAATATGCATGTTATACTTCATAATTGGTGACCTTTCCTTGAACATCTGTCAATTCAGTTTACTTTTCACATTTCATATCTTGTCAAACATTCATAACTGTCACATCATTGTCTAATTTTACATACTTAATGCACTAAAGAGATTTCAAGGCACAGTTTATGAAAATAATTATTTAAAGCAATCTATTTTCTTCCAGTTAAACATTATAAACATTCAATACACAAACCGGTCCTAGTAGAAAATTATCTGTATTTACATCCCCATTACAGCATTAGTTGAGGGAATGGTGTTATATTTCTTTTTAATCTTTCAATTGAATGCTAACAGTTGTGAACAGGTGACAGTTACTGCCGATAATTTACCTGCCTCTATGATAATTTACCTGCCTCTATGATAATTTACCTGCCTCTATGATAATTTACCTGCCTCTATGATAATTTACCTGCCTCTATGATAATTTACCTGCCTCTATGATAATTTACCTGCCTCTATGATAATTTACCTGCCTCTATGATAATTTACCTGCCTCTATGAATTTCTATGATAATTTACCTGCCTCTATGATAATTTACCTGCCTCTATGATAATTTACCTGCCTCTATGATAATTTACCTGCCTCTATGATAATTTACCTGCCTCTATGATAATTTACCTGCCTCTATGATAATTTACCTGCCTCTATGATAATTTACCTTCCTCTATGATCACTGATGTCTTATTGATTTATTATTTCAGGTAGAACATGCTTCCATGTTCAGACACTATATCTAACGAAGATTACTACACTGTATGAGGAAGCTGTTTTCTAAAAACAAGGAAGCTCATAGAAGTGATTTTCCCTCCCTTTCCAACCCCCACCCACCCCTGGTTAGGGGCCCATGATGCCAACCCCCACCCACCCCTGGTTAGGGGCCCATGATGCGGACAGAGGAGCTGTTTACCTGTGATAGTCAGCGATGCAGTAGATCTTGTTGTCTACGTCGATGGTGAAGGGGACTCCATCCAAGCAGTCATTGCACACACAGCATCTGAAGCAGCCAGGATGATAGGACTTCCCCATGGCTTGTAATATCTGTGGGAAAAGATTACATCATCAGTGTCAAATGATTACATCATCAGGGGTCAACAAACAAATAGACTGTTTTAGGCGTCATTTAAATGTTACAATTATACACCAGGTAAATATTGAAAGCTGCACTCAAACAACTGAACACCTAAACTTGAAAGTAATTCTGGTTGATATCAAGACTTCATGTCATTTTGACCTATCTTATTTACGTAATATCAGAAGTCTACAGTGTTATATGTATAGACTGGGTTTATAAATAAACACAAATTTCATATCAGAAACATCTTGAGTCCATAAAGCAGGATTATTTCGGCAAAGTCAATATGATCAGGTGATTAAAACTGCCATTTTTCCATTTATTATAGTGAACAGCCATTATTGAGCCCCTTCTCTCTCCTACAAGTGGTGTTGTGCAGTTGGTCATTAGAGTACCTGGTCTATGTTAGCAGAGAGTTTTAAAGGAGCTGACTTGGAAAACTTTATTACAGTTTTACATGATGACTATTTCACTTGATTAAGCAGTCTCACATCCAGCGATTATCATGGTACATAACAGTTTCACATATAGACTGTTACATTTCATCACACAGTCTAAAACCTTCCATTTCCTTGATTATTAAACCTCATAAACCATGATTATTACACTACATCACACAACATGATTTACACTACCTCTAACACCATGATTATTACACTACATTACACAACATGATTTACACTACCCCCAACACCATGATTATTACACTACATCACACAACATGATTTACACTACCTCCAACACCATGATTATTACACTACATCACACAACATGATTTACACTACCTCCAACACCATGATTATTACACTACATCACACAGCATGATTTACACTACCTCCAACACCATGATTATTACACTACCTTACATACCATTATTATTACACTTCCAACCCACCATGATTATTACACTTCATACAACATGATTATTACACTACCTCACACATCATGATTAATGCACTACCTCACTCAATATGATTATTACACTACCTCACACATTATGATAAGTACACTATCTTACATACTATGTAATATCACTTCAAATCCATCATGATTATTGCACTACCTCAAACATCATGATTATTGCACTACATCACACACCATGATTATTACACTACCTCACACATCTTCTTACCTCACACACCATAATTATAGCATTCAGTCTCACACATCTTGATTATTACACCTCACACATCATGATTTTCATACTACCTCGTACATTATGATTATTACACTACCTCATACAACATGATTATAGCATACCTCACACACAATGATTATTACACTACCTTATACACCATGATTAGCAAAAATACCTCACACATGATTAGTACACTATCTAACACATGATAATTACGCTACATCACCCATCATGATCATCACACTACAAGACTTTCACCTACCATTTCCATGATCAGATGTCCACAAACACAGCACTTCTCAGCAGTCTGTTGGAAACCAGAGTACTGAAAGAAATGGAAGCAGAACATCAGCACACAGTTACACAGCTACCTGTGTATACAGAGACTTACAATGTCCTTACAATGCATGCATCATTTTTTTTTAGGATTTCCCATGTATTCAGGAGGGATAACATGAATTCATGTTTATATCTGTGTATCTGGAGGATGGGGAGGTATTGGAGTGAGTGCTGGTATTTTCCCATTGTACATATCTCTGTAATCTGCTACCCTTGCCTTGCTACATGTACATATACATCATTGTTTTTGGTCATAATTCATCAACAAAAACATCAATGTTTGCAAATTCCAGGCATTTGATGCATAAAATGTGTTCCAATTCATCACATGTTCAGCTGTTAATTGAATTAATTGGAATGTTTCAGACATGGGGAGGTTAGAGACTGGTATGTGACCTACTAAATCCATCTACCTGAGGACGCAGCAGCAGCTATTGTGCAATAATTACCTGCTGTCTGATGCTATAAAGTTGTCACCTGAACAGGTGACACCAGGTAAGAACAGTACCCCTATTGTGGTCCATTCACCCACAGTGTAAAGCAGCTATCACTATAATCAGCCACTTCCATACCCTCTTTGTGAAACTTAATGTCTAGAGTGTACTTTTAAACTTTTGTGGAGGATTACACTAATCTGTGACAGAGATTAAAGATCTTTGATCTGTCATTGGCCTTTTCAGGACAATTACTAGCCTTGAAAGAAGGCAAATCTATACCACACACAAGTTACATAGACCAGGCTCAGTAATTAACTCCTTGGAATAACCTATTGAATTCTAATCAGTTCTTTAACACATTTTTTTTGTGAGGTTGAGGTTGATTAATTCCCATCATATGCTGAGTGCACTAGAAAGATATAGCTGTGAAGGTCACTGGAGCGTTGGAGAGTTTTGTCTTGGGGGAACAATAAAGTGTTGACAAGTCAGTAAAGAACCTTTGTTGTTTTGATGACTGTCGCAGTAACACTTACTACTATTAATTCTGCTACATTAACAACTAGACTGAAGGCACCCATATCTGTGTGCTGCATGTTAACCTGCATTCGGATACTTCAAGGCTCCAGGGACCCACTTCACCTTGTATCATATCTATACAACTATTTTATCTGCAGTTTAAACTGCTTTCAGATAACACTTAATCATAAGTATAATGGGATTGATAGTAGATGGCAATTGTCAAATCTAAAAGGTATAACCACCCATTTATAAGACAGCAGAATACTTGAGATTTTTTAAAAGACAAGTTTTATGATTGCAAGCACTTAAAGTGAAGTAATTATGTTTGGGACATAGATTGCTTTTTATGGTCTAATGGGTTCTAAAGTAGACAATCTCACTACAACTGCCCATGTGAGGGGTCGATGAGTGAGTACTAGATAGAGTTACTGTTCTTACTCACCAGATAATCCTCCTCGCAGTACACCTTGCCATGGACATTGTAAAACGCCTTGCCCCGCAACGTACGACCTGTAACAGTCAAAATATCACAATCAACAATGGTCTTATGATGACCCACACAACATATAAAATAATAAACCACAAAACATGAGAGTAATAAATAATCTATCAGAACTTCTAAAAATATTTTTCTTTAAAGTTTCTTTGAAATTGGTAAATATTTGCCAATGATAATCTAAGCTTATTCCTGTCTTGCACAAAAGGGTGGATTACCGGTCCTAGCAAGAGATGAAGCTAGACTTAAAGGTACATCTACATCTGCCTACTACTATACAGAATCTTACTACATGGGGTGGGCAGGTGTACAATGTATAATACTGCACATGTTTATTGTATAGTATTGTGTTAATTTGTTACTTTGTAACATTCCCAACAATTTATTTCAATAACACTCATCTTTGTCTAATCCCCTTACAGTCCAATAAAGTACAGGGATACTTTCCGTCGGGCCTGTCCACTTTGAATGGCGGCGGTATACACTTACGGCGATGACTCTCGCCCAAGGAGACAAGACAGCAGAATACAAGGATGTACTTGTAAACATGGAGGGGTATGTCCTGTTTGTTTTTCTTCATTTCCCAAAAGTACCACCACTGCACACAATACCAACAGACAATGGGATAAAGAGGGACATAAGGGTGTACTTGAGGGACAGGAAGGTATACAATGGTGGAACCCTTGTGACTGAATTACTTCTCTGTGAGTCACCCCCAACACAATCTCACACAAAAACAAAAGAGAGAAAGTTCAGCAATGAATACAAGCCGTTATCTGAGAAAGTATTGTCAACATTCTTTGGTGAATTTGGTGAGAAATAAAGACACTATAGCATTCTTATTCCAAAGAAAAGACAAATATACAAATGTAAGCAAAAAGGTAGAGATATAACAATCTAATTTTGGACAACAAACTATCATTTGTATCCATTTTGCTGACATTTTATTTTAACCATTGTTGAATGCTCTAACCAGGTGAGCTAAAAATGTTAACATCCACACACGCATTATCAGCAATTTGATGGATTGCTCCTTAGGAACAATAAATAGAGGAAGAAAGAAATCTATAACCTCCATGTAACTATACCCTTTCTTATTCATGTCAACAACAAGTGATACAACACAGAAAAAAGACCCCAATTTAAATATTTGGTTACAGACACTGTATCCATGTACAAACAGGAGATTTATCTAAAATCAGGATCAATTCTAAAATGCACATAGCCTTTCTTAATAGTCTATAAAGTTGCATTAACAGCAAATTGCTTTTAAATCTCTATGTCACTTGGAAGGAGAATAGCTTGCAACCAATGAAGCATGCATTTCACCTGCCTTTAGCTAACTCCTTTGTGAGGGCCTGGGATAAGAAATTGTAGCACCCCCCTTTCCCTTCCAATGATTGGATTTATGGTGTCATTATCAATAAATAACCTTTCATTATATCTGGTCTCGTGTGAGTCACACAAAAAGAATTTTTAGGGGTACACTGCAAAAAAGCACGAAAAGCAAAATAACGACCTGTTTTGCTTTTTACCTTGTGATAGAGTGAACTATTTTGTTTATTCTACAGCATTGTGGAATGCTGGGGTCTTCATTTAAATAATCCGAAGCAACAGAACATGAACAAAGAATTCCTGGCTTTATCACCCCACCATACAGGAAGCCAAATGAATCACCAATCAGGGACTACTTTTTTACAAAGTAAAATAATTTGTCAACTACCAAAAGCACGCTAGCCCATAAAACTCATCATTTTTCTACAAGCGACTGCACAGGAAACAAGCACAAGCTCCTGTCATCCATAATCACAGTCATCACTAGTCTAATCATCTGTCCACATCTTCTTTTTTTAATAACATGACATGACAAAGGGTGCATTTTAAAATTAATATTCTGCAGCCAGTTCTAGGTTTTTTCAATTATTAATAAAGCCCAAGAGTTAATTCCTCTGCATAAAAGCTGTTCTATTAACTGTGCAAACATAGATTAATAGACAGCACAGAGCTGTCCGTCTGTTTGTAGCCTGTCAGCATATTATGACCTTATCATAACTCAGTTTAAAATATTAATACCACACATTACAAAATTGGTATGTTCAGTGAGTTTTTGAATATTTCCCATAACAGATAGATAACAGATTTTTTGTTTCTTCATAGAGTTTTGAAAAAAGATCAATTCAAAATGAATGATGCGTAATATCTTTGAAATTTTATTCCCTATAGTCAGTCATCTCTTTATGGTTATCCATCAGTTTCGGGGCACAAACTTCAAAGTTTAACCGCAGTCTGATAAAAGTGCCGACTGAGAGATTCCTGGCATAGCTGGTTGTTGTATTGTTGTCAAGTAAATGACAGACTGTGACAGTGCACACACAACACACACAACAGGTCAGGGGGCTCTACGTCCATCACTTGCTGCCTCTACCTAGATAACGTGTCCCCCTCCGACCAATCAGTTCACTGTGTTTATTCTGCCTCTCGATTCCCTGTTATATTCTAACACTGTTTGCCTGCTTTTTAAATTATCAGTATCAAAATCTTACTGCAATAAATGAACATTAAAAATGATCTGATAATACACAGTAGCAGGCTTTTACTGGTACCTGAACTGTCAAAAAATAATAGATCTGGAGATTGATCCATATTGGAAACTAGTTGCTAGGTAAATGAAAAATATGCATCGAGATTTAAAACGTATTTGTAATTTTTCAAATTTAATGTATGGTTTACGGGTACATTATTTTGGCTGATTCACAATAACTGGAGATTCAAAAGATCTTTTGTATCTATGACCCATAGCCTGTCTTTAAAAGAATCCAATTTATCAGATGAACTTTCAACAAGAGTGGAGAGTTTTTGGTTCAGAGTTTCTACCGTTGGCCAATGATATAACCAGACCACATCTACCTCAATAACCTGTCAAAAAGGGAAAACATATTAAATATTTCCATTAAAGACTGTATAAAGGGAGCACATGCCAAATCGGCACTACCCGCGCACAGCAAATATTCTAACAAAGTGTCGATATAATGAACTGAGGTCTTTTAAACGCAAGTGCTTTGTTCTTGTTCTGAGAATGTTGTCCCCACTCGTAAAACACGAGCTCCGCTCTGGTTAAATTCAAATATCTTACTCGTGAAATATGTAATTTATTATTCATTTCTTTCAATTATGACATGCACTTTGAGAAAAATTAAACTTTATCAGAATGGATGCCTTTAAAGTTCTATTCATTTCTATTCGAATTGTTCCAATACCCACATTCACATTCACCACACGCCATCATGCTCAGAATTCCACTGCATCCTTTCAATTCTTCAGAGGCAACTTCATGTATGCCATGTATTGAGAAGAAAAATTAAAAGCATCCTATATTTATTGAGTTCCTGAATACAAAAGTACATTCTGACTGTGTCCAGCTGTATATGGCATTATATTGTGCTGGTTTTATTACTATTCAAACTTTTTCACTTTTATGTATGGTACATTAACTGAGGTGGAACAAAGAGACAGTGGTGATTGTATCATTTCCTCACTGTCTTCTTCCTGTTTAAATGCTTTCTTGCCTGTTGAGGTTGACATGCTCGTTACACCCAGCTATAAAAGGTCTTACATGTACACCAGCATTCACTGCTATCAGAGATGTCAGAACACCTTTCAAACCAAGGAAGCCAGTTCTGTATGCTTAATAAGTCACCAAGAGTTAAATACATCACATGGACAAACAGACACTTTGTTTGCCATGAGCTAGCTACTTTAGCATACTTTTTATTAATAGCCATGCAGTAGCTATTTGTGTGTTTGCCTCCCCTAGGCAATGTATAAGTTACCTACCCTTTATCTCTTATTGCTGTGTATTAGCTAGAAATGTATGTTTGCCTATTGCAAGCTGTGTATTAGCTACATGTACATGCCTAAACTAGCTATGTATTAGCTACAAATGTGAGAGTCTTGCTAGCAGTGTATTATATTTATACTGTATTGGCTACAGATAGTGTATTGGCTACAGTTAGTGTATTGGCTACAGATAGTGTATTGGCTACAGATAGTGTATTGGCTACAGATAGTGTATTGGCTACAGATAGTGTATTGGCTACAGATAGTGTATTGGCTACAGATAGTGTATTGGCTACAGTTAGTGTATTGGCTACAGATAGTGTATTGGCTACAGTTAGTGTATTGGCTACAGTTGTGTATTGGCTACAAATAGTGTATTGGCTACAAATAGTGTATTGGCTACAGCCAAGCTCCTGACAGAGTATAACAGTTAGTACAGGACATACAACACGCTGTCCTTTTGGTCAGACACTTACCGCAGGAGCAGCAGACGAAGCACCTGGTGTGGTACAGATTGCCCATGGCCTGACACGCCTCCGTAGCACCTGCCACCCTCTCCCCACATGTAAAGCACTGACCTACAACACAAAGATAGACAACATCAGGCCCGGTCTCAGCTCAGATTACCCTTCAACAGTATAAAGACATGGAGCAATGTACACTTAATGTACATATAAGATGTCACCAATTGCTTTCTTTACACATATACTGTACATGAAACATTATAAACCATGTACATTAAATTATTTTACATTTCACAAGTCTACAAGAGTCTAGACACCATAAATCAGTGATTTTTCAGTTTAAAAAAGGAACCTGTGGCTTTGGTTATGGGAAAAATTGACATACTTTTTATTTTGGGGAGGGGGGGAGGGATCTCTAATAGTTGCAAAGGGGAAGTGCCAAATTTTGAACCTAAATTAGCTGTGGAAAAATCACTGCAATTGTTTACACATTCAATAACTTAAGTACACACGAACACAAGAACAAATTACATAATACTGTGAACTACCAGCACAACAAATGCATGGTACAATTGCAGTCCATTTCCCTGTTTGTTCCCCCTATTTCTTCAGTTTGAAAAGGTAAGTTTAACACTAAATTTCATTAAAATAGGGTTAAAGAGAGTTCTGATGGGGGTGGGTAAAAAGATGTATGACCTATATTCATAAACCTCAACTGGCCTTAGAGACTCTTCATACAAAGCATGTACAAGATGTGTATTACATCAGCTATAGGTATGCTAAGTATATCTGTGTATATCTTTTGTTTTATCATAAGTAAACTAGTTATAAGTGCTTATCTCAGTTTATCTGAAATGTATGCAGAATATGTGTCAAAATGAAGTACCTCTTATCCATGAGGAGATTATTCAAATACCTGCAGGTAGTACTAAAGGTGGCAAACAAATACCTGCAGGTAGTACTAAAGGTGGCAAACGACCATCAAAGGGCACACAGAGAATGCATTTAAGTAACTTCAGACAAGTACCACCAAGTTGAATACTGTAAACTATTATTAGATTGGATATCTTTTATCAAGGCCTTGATTGTATTTGTATGGTATACTGGCTAACAATACAGTACACATCAAGTACCACAATATGGGGATAGAAGACCTCAACACACAGACCGTTACTAGAGACAGTGGTAATGTTACTAGAGACAGTGGTAATGAACACACAGACTGTTACTAGAGACGGTGGTAATGAACACACAGACTGTTACTAGAGACGGTGGTAATGAAAATCTTTATTTTTTGGTAACTGTAGGGTCTACAAGCACTGAATAATCTGAAACATGAAAAACAGCTTCCCTTGTATCACCTCCAATAACTGTCCAACATTCCAACGACCTCGAGGGAGTTGGCCTTGATTGCTGAATCATTGCACTTTGTTTACAACTGTGTTCACTTTACTGCTGCAAATTTGTTATTTACCATGAATAATGCTGAACAGAAAGGAAGGGGGTTGTTTTTGGTTGTTGTAATGGAATTGGAGGGGAGGTGATGCTTAAGGGGAGGAGGGGTTCATGTATTTGGAAGTGTTTGGGGGAGGACAGGTCACAAAAGTGTTTCTAAATTAGGTGTGTGCTAGGGGGAGGTCCAAAGAATGTGTCTAAATCTACACTTAGCAGTTTTGACAGTATTTGAAAATCAGTATAGATTACACAAACAAATATCAAAGATGTCACTAAAATTAATAACAAGATCATATGTGTGTATAATTATAGCCTCATGCAACCAAATTAATTGCAACATAATGCTTGTGAATACCATGAGCTGGCCCATAAGTTCCTAGCAAGTCCCAACAAATGGTTCTAAATAAGTTGGGTTACTTATATTGACCAATCTTTTCAAATCGTTCACTTTGAAGCACATGAACTTTTGGAAATTCCTGTGTCTCGTGGACAGGTAAGCTCTCTACTGAAGTGACTCATTAAATACCTTGTATCAGAGCCGCTCTCACAAACACCACCTAACAGGGCCACACTTAATCCAATGATCTCTCTCAAAATCTCTCATTACCTCTCAAAACAACTTCCATGCTACAAAGGTCCCCAAACCACAGCCTTACAAATATTTTGTAAAGTTTCGCCAGAAATATACCTGGTTACTTTAATATGATACACAGATCTACAACGGGTACAGTCTGCTTGTACCTAGACCACATCAAATCAAACTCTGAGATCATCAGAACCTGACGCTGGTATCTATACCAAATTCCTGTCATCACCTCCTGATCTGAAATCATCATCTACACGGTACAACCTGAACAGGATAAAGCCAGAACACCACAAAAATGTCCTCTGTGTCAGGGTTCCCATTTAGTGGAACCTTTAATCTACGGGATGTAAGGTTTTTTAATTTTCCTTTTAAAAACTGCTGTATTTAAAATTCTTGTTGTTTGTACCTAATCTGCCCTGGTGGAGGAACAAAGACGAGTGGGCGATTTCTCCGAATGTCTAAGGAAAGTTTGCTCTAAAATAGACATCAAACACCTATCTTCTAAATATCGCCAAGTTTTTGATGAGATGTAACAGTTTTGATAATTGTATTCACACCAAGGATCATACACAGCTCATGCTAACTTACTCTTCTCTGCTGCTATTAAAACTATGCAGACAAAATGCCATTATCCGCTTATAATGAAGATATAAACATAGTTGAATCTTGTTCATTAGCTATGAATAGGCTACTTTCTCTAGGAGGTGGGTTAGCTCTATTTAAGACCTTTTAGTTATTTAATCCAGTTTGTCCCTGCAGGGGCAGTTACATACATGGCTTCTCCCATTGTTAAGTCCATTCACTGTATAAGAGTCTTAGGAGACATGTAAACACAGTTATTTCTCTGTTGATTGTCCCCACACACTAACTGCTCTGTGACTTCTCACCTTCCTCCGCCGTACAGACCCGGTCAGGCTTCACAAATCACCCTGCGCCGCTGTTTTCAGTCGAAAAAAGGACGCTTAACTGCTGACCCCACCGCAGCAAGATTCTCCTCCAATCAAATTGGGCCTTAGATGTTTTCAAAGCATCAATGGGAGGACATTATTGTAAAAGGGGTTTCCCATGGGGAGAAACTCGGGGGGGGGGGGGGGGAGATATTCTCTTTTGTTGTTTGGGAGGATGAGATGTGTAGAGGTCTAGACAAGATGGCCCCCACAGAGAGAAACAACTGAAGATGTGACCTCCCTAAACCCACGCAAGAGAAAGAAGACGCTTCATACAGGACATCAGTATCAAAATATATTCCCCTTGAGTTGAAAATTCCAAAATTACAAGCAATCAGAATTCAATGTTACCAGAACCATATTGTCCCTACCCTATATATATACAAATACACACATTTTGTTCCTACATTACTGAGTGGCCACAAAAGAAGTCAAATGGTATGTGGAGAAACAAGTTACACACTGCTTCCCAATGTTTTGTTGCCGATGGTGTAAATGCTGCCCTGTATACTTTTGCAATACATGTCAACAGGATTTTCACATATTATCCCTTGTTTTGTTTACCATGTGTTATTTATCAATGCTGTTTAAAAACTTAAATGTGCCCTAAAACCAATCTGTTCAAACTGTGGATTTAAAGTACTGTGTGGACAGAAAAATATTTCCTTTCACTTTTATGAAATCTGGTGCAAGAACAAACATAACTGGCAAAGGAAAAGCTGAAATGCAGCATGTTTAAACAGAAAATTATTAAATATTTTTCAACATTCACCACTTAATTCCTAAGAAGTATTTAAACACTTAGGAATTCTTGCAAACTCTTTATGTGAATTTTATGCCTAATATTCCATTAAAAAAAAATTATCAAATAATTCTAAGAACACAATAAAATCCCTAAGGCTGCACAGTTGATACAAAGCAAATAACTTAAACATGCGACAGTAAAAAGAGAAAATCTTGACAATGCCAAGTTTCCTCCTAGTTCATCGACAGGTGAGTTTGGGACAGAATCACAAAACAGCAGGGCAGGTGGCTGCAACAGGTAGTAAGGTACTGAAAATACATATACTCCACAAAATAGAAAAGCAAGCATATGTAAGCAGTACATGTGTACATGTGCTTTTTTATGCACACACCCCTTCCATCAGAAAACACCTGCACAGCGTGCTGGAACACACTCACAGCGAGCAACTGAGGCAGCTCTCTATAAATAAAACGCTCATTGAGGCCTGGTGAATTAACATCAAACACAGGGATTAACTCAGCATTCCTAGAATACCTGGCAGTTAATACGGCAGGTCAAAGAATCAATAAATTCAGGACTGCTGCAGAAAATCTTAACAATGGTCGCCTGCACGTGGCGTGAATGTCTGTCTCTACTTATCGTTAACTGGGTGCATCAAAACGCAGACAATTTTCAACACACACCAGATCAGAAGATAAGATACTAGACATATTTTAAAACCATGACTTACATATAGTGTTAAATCTAGATTGAAGGGTAGGTTAAATCCATATCATGGATAACTGACAATGTGTTTACACATATGACAAACACACCCACAAACACAGCAGAAATATTTAAGCAGACATTGTTATACATGTACATAAGTCTTAAGCTTGCACTCTTTGCCTTACCGAAGTATTCCCCCTGGGGGGACTTCTCCATGTCATCTTCTAATTGCTGGGTGAGGGCAGCCACTTTCTGTTCAATGCTGTCCGTGACAGATTTTCCGTGATGGGCGGTCACATGGAATGGGATCTGCTGGGTCTGGGGTCTCACAGCCACGGAGGGGGGGTTCTTCCCATGAGTGGGGACCGTTGAGGTCACAAACCCGGTTTGGCTGGTGGACGTCAGAGGCTGTTGGTGATGCTGAGAAGTGTGAATGAAATTAGGACTGGCAGTCGTGTATCGTGGATTTCTGGGTGGTAGACTAGGGACAGGTTCTGTCTTGTGGGGACCATGATAAGGGGGAGGGGGTTGTTTATGCACTGTCTGTTCCCCAGGGAAATTCTGAGATCCGGTCATTTTCATACTGTCCTCCAGTTGTTGAGTTAACACTGCTAGTTCTACTTCAAAGTTCTTATTGCTGGATGCTGAATTCAAAGGGATCCTAGCTGGAATAGCTGGTGGCGTCCCCTGGGAACCAGGTAAACTGTTCATGCTCCCACTTCCAGACATGGAATAATTCAGCTTACCATTCATCTGTTTGTGAAAATGAGATCCATTAAGATTTTGATTATTCATTTGGGACACACTTACATGACTCGCATGCATTCTTAGTCTTGGGTCTGTATATGCAGGTGGAGCGTGAGGTGCAGGCTCGTTAAAGCGACTGTCATTTAATAGATACACATTCTTTGTGGGTCCCAGACTAACATTTGGGTGATACTGTCCATAGTTATCCAGGACCAAACTGTTCCGGGGGCTGGGAGGGAATTTGTCCAGCATCACTCCGGACATCCCAGCCAGACTGGTCCGCGGACTGGATAATTTAGATTCATATGATGTACAGGATATACTAGACCTTGGACTGGCAAGACTGGAGCGCGGACTTCCAAATCTCTGGTCATATGGAGGAGGAGGGGGCGGGTTGGTCAGACTAGTCCGCGGACTCGACCCTTTGGAATCCCCTCCACTTCCCACACTGGAGCGTGGACTAGAATAGTTTGAACCAGGTTTCACCATGCCCGAATACATACAGGAACTAGCGTGGGTCCCCCCTATCATCATTTGGGCGTTCCCCATTCCTATTTGTTGAGACATGTGCATCTGGGAGATTGTTTGGTTCAGCATTGAACCTCCAGGCGCTGGATAAGACGTCCTCCCTATCACGATGTTACGATTTTCACTCATGTCTTGTTGTATATTGTGCGATGGAATTTCAACTCGATAGGTTTTTTCCCTACACTTTATTCCAAGAGACACACACTTCTCACTTGTAGGAAACCATCAGTCCTCTTTGTCTTCCCCCGAGTGTATTCTGATCTCTGGAGTTACGTCACTTTCTCCTCTGTTATGGTTTTTGCTTTGTACTCCCCCAAGTAACGGGAAAAAAATTCCTGGTATTTTTTCCTGTATATTCCAGGTAAACACTTTTCTGGCTCATAAAAACATATTCATACACATTCAGATAGCCACAACACATTTAAACCATCATCCCTCTCTCGGCGACATCTTAAGGAATCACATGGAATTTGAAAAATAATACACACCGGTTCACTCAACCATCGCATCTCTCCGTTGTGTTTTCTGTTGTGATTGCAATGGCGGGTTAAGCGGAGTGATATTTCTGTTCACACAAAGTACGGTGTCATGCACTCTCTCTGTGAATCATAAAGCCACCTTTTTCCGCTAACATGCCTTTATTTGCTATATAAAACCAAAACTAAGCTAAAATTAAACATTTCAATAACGTTCTGATGAAAAGGACTACATTTGCTTACTAATAAACAGGTGCCCGGTACTTTGCCGGATATTGATTTTATCAGAGAAAAATGCACGTGTGGATCCAAGGGCGTGGCTACAGTAACTGATTTGGATTCTTCTATCAGGTTGCTCGTATCAAACATAAATTATTTCAATGTGATGATTTGATTTACATGCATACCGTGTCCTAGGCAATAACCTTTCTTAAATTAAATAAGTATGTATATTATATAGTGCATATATATTAGTACCTGTATAAATCAACTGAATATTGTGTTTATCTTTGTTAAATTACGCATGAGCATATAAATAATTTTAAAAATATTTTGGAAGCAATATATAATCAAAGCATAATTATATTTAAAAATGTGACATATAATTCTAAATGGTGGAATTTCACAAACAATGATATGTCCATTACTTGGGGCCTAAAGTTTATTTCATTTTTCGAATAAAACTGACTAAATCCTTCGTACTGAATGAAAAAGGTTTACTTACTCGTATATATCCAAAATACCGTACTTAAAATGTTAACTTGGAAAACATATTTAAAACTGATCATTAATTCGTGAAGAGGGTGTCAAGTGACGGGCTATAACTCGTACTGCGCCCTCTCTTCGTCAGGGATTTCCAGGATTATAAATCTTGGGTTTTCACACTATAAACTTTTCACAGTCCCTTCACTGTTGCACGACACACGTAAACAATTTCCGCATACATTCATGTACTGTACATGCATGTATATAAATTTGTTTGTTTTCATCCTTCATATCCTTGCAAAAGCACAATTTATAACTACTAGCATATTCAGTTTTAAATACAGTGGCGTCGGAAGCAAATTAAAAGTGTGTGTGGGGGGGGGGGGGGGGGGGCTAGACCTTTCAAAAAGGAACTTCCCAAAATCACGAAATTCTTACAACATGTAACCGTGGGGTGGGGTGGGGGTGGTTGTAGTATACCTACAACTTAAATCTTCAATATAACTCATAATTTCCTTACATATACTCCCAAACCAATGAGGGAGGGGGGCAACTTCATGATATACTTCCATTATTTATATGTAATTTCTAACAAAATTAATGTTTGCTGCGAGAAAAAGTAAAGGTGAAGGGCTGGCCCTTCCCTGATGCTACGTGCCTGATAGTTATGTCTAATTTTGCAAAAAAAAAGTGTGTGTGGAGGGGGGGGGCGTTATTACTTACGTGTTGGGAGAATTTTTTACCTCATTTCCAGTGCTCTAACCACTTAGCCATTTCAGTCACAACAAAATTCGTTGTTTAAAGGGGCATGGTCACGATTTTGGTCAAATTCTATTATTTTTTTTATTATTTACAATGCTTTAGGAATGCATTTCTAATGATCAAATGAAATTTGAGAGTCAGTCGTCGAGTTATAAACAAGATACAATGCTCACAATTCTTTGGCATGTAAACAAGGCTCGTGCCCTGTTTTTGTTTACATAGGTTCAATAAACCAGTAAAAAATCTTTTACAAGCTGATTTCTTTTTTTCTTTCCATTTTAAGCATAAAAACAGTTCCTAACTTTTAACACATTCATTTTAGGTCTAAAACTGGAATTTTCAGTTCAGCATTCAAAATATACGTAAACAACAGCTTTGTTTACATAGCAAAGAATTGTAAGCTTTTTAACTCGCTTAAAACTCAACGAATGACACTCAAATTTTGGTTGCCTATTAAAAATGCCTTACTGGTGAATTGTTTTAAATTGCTTTAAATGCTATATGCGACGAATTTACGAACTAATATTTTCTTAAGCGTTCAACAGTAATGATACAAAATGATATTTTTGTGTTGTGGGTCATCTCCCCACCTATTGATTGAAAATCTCAATAGGTCTGTTTTACCATTTTTCCTTTAGACCTTATTTAAACTATATTTACATTCCACATATTTTTTGGTTGTCATGTGTGTTGAAAGCTACGGCAGTTATTTAAGCATTGAATCATTATTTTTTTAAAGATATAGTCTCATAACTGCAGCGATGTGTGCATACAAATTGAATAAAGCGCGCTAGCGCGTTATGAAAATTTGTATGCACACACTGCTGCAGTTATGAGACTATATCTTTAAAAAAATAATGATTTAATGCTTATATTTACATTTTTTTAAACTTCTTTTCTTGTCTCAAAATGTGATTTTTACGTCAACATTTCTGTTTTATCCTAAGGGTAAGTTAAAATTAATGGAAGAGCCACTGTAACAGCCACAAGCGTGAACTTTGATTCTCGCTTGTGACGTTGCATTTTACAGCGTTTAACGTTTGTGACGTCATAATAAAACTAGTCATTCTAACCTTTGAGTACCCTGTGTGTGTTACTATAGCATTGAATCATGATTTTTTGAAGTATACACTCTTAAATAACTGCCGCTGTGTGTGCATACAAATTGACCTTTGACTACTTGTTGCATTTAGAGGCATTTGAAGATCACAGAATTTAATGGAAAAACACAGTAGAATGTAAATATAGTCTTATAACTGCAGTTTCTTTTCACACACTTTACATGCAAAAAATATTTGGAATGTAAATATAACACTATATTCTGGTTGTAACGCGCTTTCTGACTGGCGAAAAAAATATTTTTTATCGTATAAAGAATGTTGCCTACGTCATAGTAAGGCTAACGTCAAAAACGTATCAATACGCCTGACGTTACGTTTGAATTTTGTACAATTTTACGTCATTTTAAAGGTCAAATGACCGTTTTCATCTACAATAAAGAGTAAAAAAAATTAAATTATAAGCAATGAATTCAATATTTTTTAAGTTTTACATACGAAATAAAATGGTTTGAAACAGTTTACGCTTTTTTATAAACCGCTTCGCGGTTTATAAAGCGTAAACTGCCCCAAACCAAAGGTTAAAATTACGAGTTTTATTATGACGTCACAAACGTTGAACGCTGTTAACTGCAACGTCGCTAGCTAAAATCAAAGTTCATGCTTGCGGCGGTTACTGTGGTTCTTCCATTAATATGAACTTACCCTTAGGCATGAAGTTAAAATAATGTAAATATAAGCATTAAATCATGATTTTTTGAAGTATACAGTCTCATAACTGCAGCGATGTTTGCATACAAATTTTCATAAGGCGCTAACGCGCGTTACTCAGTTTGTATGCACACACCGCTGCAGTTATGAGACTGTTTACTTAAAAAAAATCATGATTCAATGCTATAATGACAAAAATATATGGAGCATAGACTCACTCTATAAAAGAAAAGGCATTGAAGTTCTTTAAAAATTACACCATTTGGAGATTTTGATATGCATATTACGCCAGTTTAAATCAACATATTCCAAGTATTAAACATATTTAAGGGTTACAAATCAATGTTATATTTTAAAAAAATACATTGATTTAAACCATTTTGAAATAAATTAATCAGATTTATTGATATTTTAATTTGTTAGCATCTTATTCATCCTTATGTAGTCATTTCACACGCCTTATTAACCCTTCTTCTTTGAAAAAGGTTTTCCAATTAACCTTAATGTATACTTCAATACACATTAATCAAACATCTGGAAATTAGAAATACCCATAATGATTCATATTCATTCGATGAATCAGTCGAATGGTACAAATTAATCTACATATGTACCCAATTTTATTGTGGTCACTTTTCATGGGGTACCGGATATAAATAGTGAAGAGGGTTTGAAAGAAAAAGCAAATAGAGATGATATACAGACGTTTTATCACTTGTACATTAATGTCACTCAAGACACCAACATCTTGCTCTGTTCGACTTTTAGCATAATGACGTCACTCGACTGTTGATGGCGGCCCTCAGGAGGCGTGTCCGTAGCGGTCCTCCACACACTCGAGGTAACACCGCTCGTTCCTGCGGTCACAGAAGTCGTTACAATAGTAACTGTGGGCCACGCTGGGCTGATGACGACAGCGGAAGGTGCAGAAACTCATGATGTAATCACATTTGTAGCAGGCCAGACCTTTATATCTTCCCTCAACGCCGCTCATAGCAGCCATCAGAAGCAGGGCCAAGAGCATAATCGACTTCTACAGAATAGCATAGCTTATACTTGTAAATGTCACAAATCATCATTCATATAAACACAAAAGACGCTAGATAAATGCGGCTATTGTTTTTTATTTAATCGAATTTAGTTTTAAGATAATTTGGATTAGTTTCATGCATCGGAAGCATCTTTTTCGCATCCAAAAAGCTCATTTATTTTATTATAAGCTTAAGCAAGCGTCTCTGACACAATATTCAAGTTTTTTACACTTAACTTGAAATCCAAAAGTTTATAAAACAAATTTTAGAAAAAAGAAACAGCACTTTAACAGCAAACTTTTACTTACCATGGTAAAGAATCTCCGTCCGTTAGCTGGGAGGCTTGCAGAAACAAAATGGATTTCTTTGCAGTTCTGTGTCGAAGATACGCTTAATTAAACCGAGATATAAAATGATAGGGATTCAGTGTGGTATCTTGCCAGATGCATCTAAAAACAACAGAGATGGAGAAACTTTTTAATTACTATTTGTATGTGTTTTAGGGTAATATCTTTCCTAGTCCCCCTTTCAAGCCCTTCCTGATCAAATATTATTTACTAGAAATTGATTTAGTACAAATAATAAAGATATGAATATGAATATGAAAGTAATTTGGTCAGACACGTTTAGTGTAAATGGTGCGTCGTATCTTAAAAGGAAGATCATCATCGGTGCGTTTTCCATTAGACTTTATTTAGAATGTGACTCAGATCTACTCTATGAAATAAAAAGCATTGAAGTTGAAAAAGAAATTACAACGCATACACCAGTTTCAAGCACGTAGCGGCGTTTTTTAAATGGGGAGGGGGGGGGGGACTCATCAAAAAACTCCCGATAAGCAAAATAAAAAAAAAGACATTCTCAAAATCATGAAAATTCTAATCCGTGTTTCTGGGGAGGGGGGGGGGATAGCGTACAGGTCTATAACTTCATATTACATCGATCAAATCTTTAACATGGTCCCCCAAAAACTGGAGGGGTTAATTTACTTTTTCATATGTAAATTTAAAAACTATTGTTTATTTGCTGCGAGAAAAAAGTGTGTGTGTGGGGGGGGGGGGGCGGGGGGTGCTACGTGCCTGAGTTTAAATCCCCATATTCAGAATTAAACATATTATAAGGGTTACGAATCGATGGCCCTTTTAGAACGATTTTTTACATAAATCTTAGATATTTTTATATTTCAGTATATATCTTATCCGTCCACATATTTGAGCAATAAAATGCTTTCTTTGGGGATTCATTCAGGATATGAAGGTAGCGACATTGAAGAAAAAATAAATAACCCGCGTTAGCGGGTTGTGTAAATATTTTCTGCACTGACTGCTACCTTCATAACCCGCATGAATCATCAAAGAAAGCATTCTATTGTTTATATTAACATATATCTTTTAACTAATTCTTAAATTGATCATGCTAAGTAAGTAAAATTCACTAAATTACTGTTAACGTATATACAAATACAAATATACATAAGTACGTTAGCTAAAAGAAACAGCCAAATCGTTTCCTGTAGACTTGGAGTCTGACAACATCATGATTATTTCGTGCAGTTCGTGATTTTTCGTGGGTTGCTGAAGGCTTCGACCAATCAATAAACAGGGCGTGCCACTATCAGTCCTGTCTGTTTCAGCCGCTGTAGATTTCGACCAATCGATAAACGGGGCGTGAAGATTCCAGTCTGGTTGTTTCTATAGAGCTATGAATTAACTATAAGTTTCCGTAAGAAATAGAGGGAATAATACTTGGTAGATGTAAATATTGGCATTTACACGCCATATTTCCCCATTTATTGCCAGGCACTTCTATGTACTTTCAATTCTAAACTATTACACAGACAGTTGTAAATGATTATATATGTAAATGTTATACACGGTAAGAACCTCGTTAGTTGTTAGAACTTGTGTTTGAAGATTTTGTAAATGTTCATGAAATAAAAATATGTTTAAATCACAAATTATTTTCCTACAAATCGTTTGTAATAAGTTGCATTAGCTGTCTCATTCTTTAACTCTCTCTCTCCCCCCCCCCCCCGAAAAAAAGAAAGAATCATAATTTACCGTACGTGTTGCGAGAATTTTTCTTGACTTTTGTAAAGAATGTATAACTTTCAGAAATGTGTAAAGTGTAATAAATTCATTCAATTAACTATATATACGGCATTCTGAATTTGGTTAATGTCACTCATAATAAGTTTTAAAGACATATAGTTTAGATCCATGAAAACTATTCAATTAATCTTAGTTATACTGTTACCATACACGCAATACTTATTTCGTTTTAAATGCAAAGTACATTGTGGTCCATCTTCGCTAGCCAAGGGGTTACGGTCCTCTCTGCTGTTGTAGAGGAGCGGAGTGGGTCATACACTATTGACCAGCGAAGATGTTTGTGACTAAACACAAAGGATTGTGTTTAACTTGTTTAAACGCAATACAAGTAGGAAATTAGGGTTTCATGCAATAAAATTATTTTCCTTTGAGATGGAACTAGCAAGTTTCGTATATCACAGACAACGCGAGGAAACGTTATGTTTAATTACATTTTTTGTGACAGCATATGGTCAGTGCTTTTGTGATATAGCTTGTGGGACAGTGTGGCATAGCACAGGGATTTGTGTAATACAGTTGTAATGGGACGTGGAATATTTTTGCATTAAGCATTTGGGGCTTTGTGTAATGATATCTAGGTAATAAATGTGGCACAGCATGTGGAGAAGTGAACTGATATACAACAAATGTAATGGACTTTGTCATTATTTTAATATATAATAAAATAGTCTTAAATTTACAGTATATAAATAAAGATTGAATCAACAACATACATGGAATGGTGTGGACAGGCATTTGGCACACTGTAATCACAATGTAATCAAACTGTGTCCAACTGTAATAACAATGTAATCACAAATTACAGTTTCTACTAATGCTGCAGAACATTGTAAAATATTGACTCGACATTGGATAAACCCCCCAACTTTCTCTCCTCTCTCACATTCGTACTCCTCGCAGGTTTACTAAACAGTTTACAGTACAAATTGAAAAAATACACCATAGAAAGAAAAAGATGCACTTCTAAACAAGTAAGTAATCTCAAAGATGAAAGACATATATAATAAAACGTACATGACTAACAAATAAATTACTATTAATATTTTTTCAACATCCATTTTGTAAATGTTACTAGAAATTTCATTTTGCAGTCAGTATATAATATACTCAAATCATACTCATTCAAATTCAGTATATTCATTAAAATTGATAAACAATTCTTGGATGGCATGTTGGTTTCCTGATTTCATGGAGGAGATGTTGTTATGGCTGAGACTGACTAAAGGGGAGGTGTTGTTAATCTTTGAGATGTTTTTTACTGAGTATCTCGTCTTCTTTGACTCTCATGGATGCCTTGATGTGTGAAGATGTATCCCACCTGTAATCAGAGATAGGATTGTCATTTATTATATACATAATAGCTTTTTAATTTTCTTTATGCTATCAAGAGTTTATGTTAGCATGATTAATTTTGGTACACGTACATTCAAATACATATAAAGTTTTTTTTCCTTATAAAAAACAATGTTATATAACAGATCTCCTCATAGAATCTTTGTTCTATTAATAAAAAAATCAAAATGAAAGTAAAGAATACAATGAAAAAAAATATCAGTGTCTTAAATTGCTGCCTAATGAAGATTCCTTTCTATAAAACAAAAACATGTAAAAGGTGTATTAAGAAATGTACTTGCTCTATTGCTATTTGTTGACATCATAAATGTTCTAATTGAAAAGAAAACTTTAATGTGTATGCTGCTGGAGGCAGGAACAAAGCTGAGACACAACAAATTGACACGGAAGACTACATTACAAGGACTGCTCTGTGAAAAGATCTACACTCTATATCTCTCTGTTATCAACAGAACCCGAGGAACAGTAGAACATGGTTACCATGAACACATCTATAATGAATTCATGCTTAAAGCAAACTAAGTCTCGTTTCCTTGACTTGAAACTTATAATGAATAGACTGGTTTTAACAAATCATATTTATAATGAATCAAATTTCTTAGGCCTGACACTTGGCTATAAGAGTGTTTAACATTACAGCTAATAAATAAATGTTTATGTAACAAAATATGATGAGTTTATTTTAAAATATGCTAATAAAATACATAAAAGATAATTGTTTTTCTAAAAAACCTGCAATTGCAATGTTTAAGGTGTACAGATAAGATAATAGATTTAAAGCATATATACCGGTACATGCATAAAAAAATGTATATTAAAGTGTCCATAGTAAAAAGAAAAATAATCATATTGTACATAAGTAATTTTGAATATGTCAAGCATATATAAATAAGTCTGTCTCCTATATTTTCTGCACTTGAAATTGACAATGGAGTAAGAATATGTGAAAAAATAACATTCTATATAGAAAATCATCTATGTTTGCCTGTGCTATTCTATAATTCTGATGCTTGTCTACAGTAGATTACCACAGAGGGAAGGGAATGAATCTATTTTCTGGACCTGTAGGAATAAATCAGTTATCAACACCAAGAGTTTCCACACAAGCAGGCCTTAAACACAGCAGTACATTTAGATATATCTAAGTTTCATAGATGGTACTAACACACCTGCTAATCTCTTGTTTCACATGTGGTTCTAACTTACCTGTACAGTTAGATATTACAGTATCTCAGTTGGTCCTATATCACCTGTATACCTAAATATCTCTGTATCAGAAATGGTACTAATACGACTGTACATATATATATAGATATCTCGATATCAAAGATGTCACTGATACATACCTTTGTATTAGATATCTTGGTGTTACAGATAGTAAACATACATGTACAGTTAGATATCTCAGTATCACTTATAAATACATGTAAAACATTCTTATACACTGATATATCTCAGTATGATATCACAGATAATACATTTATGTATACTGAGATATCTCAGCATGATATCACAGATAATACATTCATGTATACTGAGATATCCCAGTATGATATCACAGATAATACATTCCTGTACACTAAGATATATCAGTATGATATCACAGATAATACATTCATGTATACTGAGATATCTCAGTATGATATAACAAATAATACATTCATGTATACTGAGATATCTCAGAATGATATCACAGATAATTCACTCCTGTACACTAAGATATATCAGTATGATATCACAAATAATATATTCCTGTATTGTGAGAAATCTCAGTATGATATCACAGATAATACATTCATGTATACTGAAATATCTCAGCATGATATCACAGATAATACATTCAAATACACTGAGATATCTCAACATAATATCACAGATAATACATTCATGTATACTGAGATATCTCAGTATGATATCACAGTTAATACATTCCTGTACCTTGGGATATCGGAACATGATATCACAGATAATACATTTCTGTACACTGAGATATCTCAGCATGATATTACAGATAATACATTCATATACATAGAGAGATCTCAGCATGATATCCCAGATAATACATTCCTGAAAACTGAGCAATCTCATATAGTGCTATCATTGATAGTGTATGTATTAGCACATCTTTTATAATAATTTATCATGTGAGCAATAATATGTATCTTTGTTTCCATGTTAGAAGATTAAATAACTAAGTGTTGCTTTACAATATAGAATCTAATAAGGATAAACCTTGGGTTGGCTAAGTAAGTATGTCACAAGGACTCTCTCTATGAGCTACAGCACTGTAGATATCACTTATATCATCACACTCTGATTGCTCTAAGTCACACATAACAACCTGTTACCCCTCGTCAGATTCAGACGATGAATTGGAAGAACTGTTACAGCTGTCAACATAAGTCACATTAAGAACAAAAGAGATCAAAAAGCTGAGACATAATCAAGCATATAGCAACTAAACAAGTACATAATGGAAGCCATTTTGTGGAAACCAGTAGAAGCAGTGATAATTGTGGGCGATATTTACCCTGGATGATCCCTTTGAAAGAAATCAATGTGCAGATGCATAGATTTATTGTTACACAAAGATTATGAATGATTTTGGTTTGCTTTCAAACTTAAACAAAAGACTTCGTATTAAAAATACAATTCTATCAATATGCCTCTCTTATTTAGAGGATACTTAATAAACTTTTCACGTAAGATAGTTACAGCCTGCCCAATACTGACAGTAAACAGGAAATGTCAAAGGCATCAAATGTTTTAGACATTGCTCTGAAAATACTGCGCAATGTGAGAGGCTGATGAACCAAAGGTGCAGACAATTCAGTGAATATTACAGTTACCGGTTCTGCAACATTTTTCTTTAGCTTTTACAATTTTTTGTGTAAAATCTATTTAATTTTTTATTGCTGTTCATTTACGATATTTGCATATTGCCAACACCTGTCATAGAATAACTCTGGTTAATGCTTAGTTTCTCAATACTAGCAGTTAATAAGTCAACCATAAAGAATCAAAAAGAGACAGAATTGACTTACTTTTTGCTTTCTCGTTTGAATTCCTTGGGTGGTTGCTTTAGTTTCATTAATAAAAAGTCTGGCTCTAGTCGTCTGTTCATGAATGGCGGGTTTGTGACGTCCTCCACTATAAGAACGTACTCCCCTGAAATTATAATTTCATGTTGTATGGTTCATCTTGATCCTTTACATGAAGAAATACTGATACTCAGGAGTAAAATGAGAAATTTTTAGTAAATTTTGGAAAAGATGTGTCATTCTTCACACAAGTGACCTTAGCAAAGCTGCTTGTCTAATACAATAATGATTCTTTGATTGATAGTAAGTTGCAATGGCACCACATATATTCTAATCAAAATAGACTCAGTTACTGTACCTGTGATGTTTCAGCTTTTAGTTGGCATGATCTGTAAGCAGCAATAAACAACCTGCTTTGAAATTTTAAGATACTGTTTATCAATATGGAAAATACTTACCAAGTTTGGCAAATTTTTCTTCAAGAGCTTTTTGTTTTTTCATCCGAAACTTATCAACTGCAATAAAATTTAAGAACAATGATAAACAATTTGAAATACAAAACGTTAGATAGTTTTACCAATTTTAATTGTATAAAACATATTTTCACCTCAACAAAAGTTTTAGGATGACAAAGAATGGATGTTATGACAATGTGGATTTTTTGGAAATAAAAATTAATAATCTAGTATAAAATAGAACAATCATGCTAATTAACCATTCTGGTGAATTATATGCAGGAGGTTTGGAATCCATTCATGTGAATTTAGTTTGTGAGGATTAACATGTAACATTTTGACATTACAGATTGCACATAATAATAATAATAAAGTGAAGGATATTTTCAACATTCTAATTTTAAAAAAAAATAACTGAACAAACTTGTAAGAATGCAATTACATGATAAGTTCTTTGTAGTTTGACTGTTACATTTTTAAACTTGTCTATCCTTATTCTGAGCCAGACTAACTCAGTCCAGCATACATGGACGTTCATTTGTGGGGCATTCAGATTTACTTCATCTTACTACATCAATACATTCATACCATAGTTGTACAACTATAATATGAAAGAAATTCACTATAATAAACAAGATATCTGTGAGCCAATGCTCACTAGTGATACCCCCGCTCTGATGTGAATATGCAAAATACGCAAAGTCGACATTTACAGAAAGCTGGCATCCGATTGGTACAGAAATATATCCCACAATATGGCATGCCTAAACAAATATTGTGTTAAAATTTCAAGCGTCTGCGATAAATAGCTGCTGAGAAATCTTTGAGGAAAAATTTGTTTGAAAATTTTGGCTAAAATAAACAAAGTACTCATTTAACAGGAAGTCGACGTCCGATTGATACAAAAATATATCCCACGATATAGCATGCCAAAACAAATAGTGTGTTAAAATTTCAAGCATCTGCGATAAATAGTTGCTGAGAAATCTTTGACGAAATTTGTTTGAAAATTTTGGCTAAAAATAAACAAAGTACTCATTAAAAAGGAAGTTGACGCCCGATTGGTACAAAAATATATCCCACGATATAGCATGCCTATACAAATACCGTGTTAAAATTTCAAGCATCTGCGATAAACAGTTGCTGAGAATTCTTTGACAAAATTTTGTTTGAAAATTTTGGCTAAAAATAAACAAAGTCGTCATTTAACAGGAAGTTGACGTCTGATTGGTACAAAAATATATCCCACAATATGGCATGCCTATACAAATACTGTGTAAAAATTTCAAGCATCTGCAATAAACAGTTGCTGAGAATTCTTTGACAAAAATCTGTTTGAAAATTTTTGCTAAAAATAAACAAAGTCGTCATTTAACAGGAAGTTGACGTCTGATTGGTACAAAAATATTTCCCACGATATGGCATGCCTATACAAATATTGTGTAAAAATTTGTGCTCAGACAAAATAAATTTGTTTCACTCTGCACAATAATTTCTCCTTTATTCTGGCCTTATTTTTACCCTTTTACATGTCAATATTAGTTAACTTGTAACAACTGTGTGTAAATATAAATCCAGGAGGTACAATATAAGTCTCTGAGTGTTATTTAGGGAGTGAGAGGGATCATCAGGTGTTTAGCCACGCCTTACACATTGACGAGTGGGTCGTGTTCTTGATGGATGATCGTCTCCGGCTACCCTGCTCTCTGATATCAGCTACGAGGCAAGAACAAATATCTTGTTCAGATCAGGCTTAGTTCAAGAATTAGTAGGAACATTTGAACCTTTTAATTTGTTATCATTTTATATTATAGAGCCATTTTAACAAGAACTTGGACTTTGGGTAGTTGTGTCAAACAGCGATGTGACGTACTGGCCTGTCTTATGATTTCATTTTAGGCCACTCAGCCATGGCTCTATGAAATCATGGCTTTTGAGTCAATAAGACTACGATGTTTATTTTGCTTGAAACCAGCTTCATTTTAAACTTTTTTTGACACAAGAAATAGATAGTTACCGGTACATCCTCCTGAAAGTCCAAGGCCTTGTTAAAATGGTGCTACTCTGTACATGGTGACCTAGCTGGTAACTGAACATAGGCCAAGTTTTATACATTTAATAATTAAAACCAGTCATTTCAGAATAATAAATTTCCTCTCAAGTATACTCATTCTTTCAATCTATATAACATTAATCTTCAATTATTGAATAATATAGACCCTTTAACCCTTTGAAAATTTAAAATCCAGTAAAGAGTAAACGACAGCAATTTGGTTCTTCAACCAGACTTTTTATGTTAACATTCACTGCTTCGATATCAAGAATGTGCATAGAGTCATTTTAAGGACAAAGGTCATAAGCTTAATAAAAGTATTTTGCTCAAATATGAATTGGTAGGCATGCAGAGAGAGTCACATACTTTAAAGATGATGGCAAGGTGCAAGATTGGGCTGTGGCCCAAGTGCAATGTAGCACATTGACCCTTTGTGCTTTAAAACCATAACTTCAAAGTAGAAAGTTCTGGTTATAAAAAGTCCCAAATATTTAACACAATAAGACCTTTAGTTGCATCCACAACTAGCCCTAGGAGGACTGGGTGGTTTCAGTGTTATCATCTGTAATAGACTGTCTAAATCTCTTCAAAATAAGTCTTCTGTATTTTATATAAACAATATTCAAATTAAATTTTAAAGCTAGAACTGAGCACAATGATAGTTACTGAATAGAAAAATTACACTGAGTCTTCAAATTTTAAGGTGAATCTGAAATTGACCACCCAGCCTCCTACTGCAGTCCGGCAGTGATCTCTACACATATAAAGCAACATCACAGTCATGCTGTCCGTACACAGTAGTTCAAAACACGACTCTGAGTATTACTGTGGAGTCATTAGATTTCATGGTGGTTCAATTTTCGTGGAATTTGTGGGTATCCCTCGTCCACGAATAAACACCCTCCACGAATTAATAAATTAGGGTTTCAAAGTCATAATTCCTTTCGTAGTTATAAGAAAATACACGAAATTATGTCCCTACCCTGTAAATTTTAAGCAATCCACGAAAATTGACCTCCACGAATTTTAATGATTCCACAGTATATAATCATGAAAAGAAATAATTAAAAAGGAATTACCCGTAAACTTTAATTATAACATGAACCATTTAAAGGTAAAAAGGTTGTACATAACTTTTTTGGTTTGGGACTGTTAATACTTGTTACACAATAAATGAACGACTTGTGTTATATCAAACAAACAAGCTTAATTTAGGTACTACAAAATAGCTTTAAAAAGAAGGTCAAATAGAATTATGTTTAAAAGTACATTAGTACCAGTATTAATATTAATAAGATTTGATCTACTTTAACATTTAATACAAATTATATTTAGTCTTAATCTAACTAAATAATCTCTTTACGAATATTATTTATGTACATGAAAATTAATAAAGTTGCCATTTTAAGATCTGTCCAGGTATTTTAACTCTAAACTCTTACTCTCTAGGGATACTACATGAGCTTTTAGTAATAAAACTCAGTCACAATAGCTAATGTGATAATGCACGCAGATCAGATGGTTTCATTTCAAACATGTAGAGTATTATTTAAGTAAAAGACACACAGTGAAACACCTCAATAAAGAGTGGGGGGTGGGGGTGGGGGATGTTGGAGGAAGGCTGTAAAAAGACACCTACAGACACTGGGCCGCCCCATAGAAGGCGTAGAGAGCTCTGAAACAAAACAAAACAGTCAGTCATGGCCTTAGAACAAAAGTCTATCAATGTCTACATCTTCTCCTTCACTGTGTACTATAGACCATGCAGCACCAGTCAACATGCAGTGTGATAGACTGTGATTATCATATACTTACACTCACCCAATTAATCAAGCTTTATAAGTATCAGAAAAAGCGTAAACAATTAAGTACTGCCCAAATCACAATAATTTTATCACACAATCCATTCAATTACCTACTTGCTGAAAATAAATGAAATGAGCTAATTGAAATGATTGTTTTATTTAAAGAAGTAATGCAGGGTACAAACATTAGACTTTGAAATCAATCTAAAGATTCCTAAACAAAAATCTTTTTTCCCCAACTTTGCAAACATTATGTTCATTCATGCATTTATTTATTTAACATTTCCTGCAATCACTGTTTAGCTCCATGTATAAATCTTGATGTATTTATCACATTATGTGAATGCATGTCTTCATAACAACATAAGTATACTCCTGTAGTTCATCACAATGATTACTGTACATTCCTTATTTTACATGAGTACTTCATTCCACGGTCAACCGTTTTTCATCAAATCAGGAGAATGTAAAATTGCCTCAGCAGAATTTTTATCATATTTTCTATCAGTTTGAAAATAAAAGCAAATTTTGCTTCTCACAATTTTACAAGGATATTAATTCTTCATGTTTGATTAGGAATCTACAGTTATATATGTGTGAAGCATTTGTTGCTTATATAAAGTAATAGAGATAAAAGTTCCTTGTTAACCCTATGTCTACCCATCTATGATTTGTACTTTATAGTTCAGGTAAAATTGGACCAATTAAATTTAATCAACGTAGCATAGTTAAATCTTGATCTCTATTTTTGGAAACATTGCTCTGTCTTTACCTTTTGATCTTGATCTGTTTTTGGATTGTGATTTAAGTCTCTCTTGTTCTTCCATCCGCTCAAAAGGTCGATATTTAGGAGGGGCGGGGGTCAAATGGAGGTCATCCCATTCACATAATCCATCTTTCGTTCTTAAAGTCGTTATGGGAGGGAACTGTGGAACAGTATTTTCTTTTTCCATATCTGGTGATTCATCTGGAAATAAATTGGGTCAAAGGTTACAGCATGCCTATATCATAGTAAACACTGTATCAGATTCTGGGTACCTATAAGACAATATACGGTATGTTTTCTTTTTAGTGATCAGCAGCTGGTATGACAAAATGCTAAAATATGAAGAAATCTATAACATTTCATAATGAATTGCGTTGGTTTTCATATTTCTTCATTATGACTTTGGGTATTACGTGCTCTTATTATTACAAAGAAAAAGGAGATAAACTCTTATGGATTACAATCACTCTGATGTAGTAAAGAATTAGCTTTGTTCTGACTGGCTAGGATAGATATAACAAATAACTACCATTACTTAATTAATTATTATCTTCAAATGAATCCCCAAAGTCTGTAGAATAGTTATAATGAAAAACATTGTCATTGCCCTCAGCCTCGTCTGTTATGGTGGAACATGCATACCTATACACATTGAGCTTCACCTACCATTTTCATCGCCCTCAGCCTTGTCCTCTTCATCTTTCTCCTCGCTGTTCTCCTCTTTATCATTCTCTGTGTTCTCCTGTTTCTCGTCTGATGACTCATCTCCTGATTCAGCTGTTGGCCCTGTAGACAGAAAACCAGTTCAATTTGGTTATACAACACTGCTATAGTGGTCCAAATCACTGATCACATTGACAGTGGTCCAAATCCCTGATCACACTGACACAGGTCCAAATCCCTGATTACATTGACCCAAATCACTTAATATAACAGTGACAGTGGTCAAAGTCACTGATTACACTGACAGTGGTTAAAAAAAGCTGATTATATTCATGTTGATCAAAAGCCCCAATTTCATCAACATTTAATATCCAAAAACTAATTACATTGACTTGAACCAGATTTACAAATTACATTGTATGGGATTTGTCTCACTCACACTAAGTACTTGACTGGGATCTATTTCACGGATTTTTTGATTTAGATCAGGTTTGCTGACAACATAATGTATCAGATCTGTCACACTCAGTTTACCTTGACTAGGACCTGTTGGGGATTTGGACGGGTCATCTTGTTCATCATCATCTGGAATATCCTCCACACTGAAGTTTATCTGGTCAGTGATTGGGTAAGGAACAACAGAGTAACCACTGCAAAGACAAAAGAGCCAGCTATATGATCAAAGGAAAAATGGATCAAAATATAGTATATGTCAGGCTGACAGAATAAGAGCAAACCCTGATTGGGACTCAGTAGGAACCTTTAGGCTCTGGCAAGCTACATATCAAAAATAATTTAAATTCATGACTGAATTCTAACAGGATATCAAGAATCAATTTTCAATCATACATCTTTGTCAGGTGGCAAGGCTACCATTATATGGTGTGTAATTTTTCTGCTGATGTAAACAAGTACATTAACAGGTTTGCTCATGTAAAAGGAATCCATATCACGTCAAAGGGAGGATTATTCTTTATGTTTGTTGACAAAGATGATGTGATGTTACACTGTGAATGGCTGCTACTTCAATGTTCAAGTCTATCTACTTACAAAGGAGTTTCTATAGGTTTCTCTTCTACATCATCTTCAATCATGTCAAACAAGGCATCTTCCTTCTCATTGTCGGATACAGGTGGATAATACCTGAATCCAACTGTCAGTCGGATTTCCCTACCTTGGTCTGGAATTCAATGAAATACTTTATGCATCAGAGACTGTAAACATAAACCATGACAGAACCCAGACAGAATCCATCACTTCTAGTTCTCAGACAAAAAATGATTTATAGCCAATAAAAAGCTACTTGCAAATGGACTTTAAATGATTTTGATTTTGATCCCTCTCGTAATTCTTCTCCCCCTATACAAAGACAGGATACACTACCTAGTATGACTCTGTTGCTCTCGTTCAGACACTCCACTGAAACGGTAAATCCGATTCCTTGAAATATTGACACTTTTGTTTTGTCTTTAGGTGATTTTTTCTTTTTGTCGATTTCTGAATTATTGTCAAACGAAATTTTCAGTTTTGTGGCCATTATTTCTGGGAATCCATTTACCCAAAGACCGTCGTAGATCAAACCAGATATATGGTGCATAACCCCTCTACCACTGAAACTGTCGCCTTGGAAATTTCCCTGTTAAAAAAAAGAACGAAAAGAGTTTATAGCAAGTTTATAATACAATAAGATGATTCCAATTAAAATTGTATGTTGGGTATCTTCGGCATGTTTTTTTTTTTATAGTGGATCAAAGATAATTCACTGAAAATTAAGGTGTGATATGCTTAACACAATTCTCTTAAAGTTTTGGCTTATGAAAAATCAACAAAATTTTATGTGCTTATATTTTATTCTCATTTTGGAAATAATTAGCACTAATGCCAAAAAAGTTAAATTGACTGAGACTATAGTTGGGGGTAAGAACTTACCTCGTACACTGAGCCGTCATTGCTGTACAGAATTCCGCGTCCCTCTCGCATGTCATTGACCCACATCCCCTCATACCGGTCACCATTTCTATCAATGGATAAACTCAGCTACATATGCTGTTCTATATCAAATATTTTTCTAAAACAAATTCACATCATGTGAGATTATGAATTTTATTTTTTATTTTTGCATTCTAGTGTTCAAATTTTGAGATACCTTTGCTATGCCATTTCAATTCAATTGGGTATATGTACTTGCAAAATACACATATCAAAAAAAATCATTTAGTAGAAAAGTGAATTAATTTAATGTTAAGGTAAATATGTATTGAAAAAATTCTCAAATTCTTTAAACTCAATTTATAGCCTTCAAATATTTAGGCCAATTTCTCCTCTCAGTATGTACGTTCTATTCAAGTTAGACAAATAAATATTTCCGATTTAACTTTTAATCAGTGTATTGCTATATTATATAAAAAAAAAAACCAGTGTGTGTGTGTGTTATTATGTGTACAATGTACTACCAAACACTACCAGCCACCATTTAATAAGCGACAGACACAGATATGAATATTGATATTGGACTCACTGAAATTAGTTATATATAAAATGATATTAATAACTATATGGAACCGATAATGGTAATCTGAAAAAGCTTAAAGATATTAAATTGGATACACACAATATGCCAGGAAATGATCAAATATATAGTTTCTTCTTAATGTGCCTCAACTTTAAATTGATATACATGTGTATTATTATAGTAGTTTTTATCAACAGAGGTATCAGATACCTAACAATGCAGGGCATAGGATTACATAGGATTACAAATACCATATCATCCCTATCAAGTGCCACCGAATATACTCTGTATTAACATCATTCAGCTGTTCAAGCTCCCAGAAGCCCCCTCCCCACTTCTTGCAGACATTACAGACAGGTAATAAATGCAGTTTTCAGTTAATGAGGCACAAAATAAAGATAATATGTGTACAATGCAGGAATTAGCATTGATTATGGGATTATTGAAAGCAAAACGGTAGATAGAAGCTGGTGGTCATTCAGGTTTCAATGTTGGTTCATACAGAATATACATGTATTAGATATAATATTAGTCCAATATATCTATTCATATATATATATCATAATCATATAAGCATACTACAACTTATAAGATTGTAAAAAGCACAATAAATAGTGTTCCAAACCACAAACATCAATATACCTGCACCCATCGGAGCGGATCTTCTTGCTACAATCAGTGTAGAGGGGTACCAATCACACAGGTGACAAAGAACAGTACGGAGAATACATATAGACAGGCACACAGACAAATGTACATACAGAAGGTCACGTACAGATCATTTAGAGCCGAGAATTATCTGGGTACAAAGGTATTTATTTCAGAGGATCTATGAGCTTGAAAGTGTGATAATATACCAGCTGAGATTCTCTATATGTTGCAGATCTTTGATTAGTAAAAGAGAGACGGTTACCAGATGAATGCACTGTATCCTTATCAACCATATAAAGGATACAAACAATTCAAATCAGCAACTGTCATTTTCACCTATTTAACAATTGACATGTATTTTAAAAAACATTTGGGGAAAATTCAGTATATTAATACACAAGAACCTTCAATTACCCCGTGGGTAAATCAAAATTGATATATTGTCCGAATGATACATGTATAATGTCAATCTACAAACGAAATGAAAAATAGCATATACACACCCAAACCCCAACATACTTTGAACCCTTTACCTAAAGATTCATGTGCAAGATTTTAAAGGGACATGTTTTTGATATATCTGATTTGTACTTTTAACTTTTGGGAAGTAGTTTGTTTGAAATTTTTTGTCGACGATGATGAGTCGTTCCACCTTAACAAACAAACTTGCGATTTAAAAGATTTACTCAAGCCTCAACTGTTGATCACTTCTTAGTGGATCTACAGCCTAATCTTTTTATTTTTCATTTACAAAAAAAAAATAATCTCACCAACTTGAGGCCAAGAGAATTGGATGAATAAATATATTATATCTGTGTGGCAGTTTAAAAATTTCATTATAGAATTTCCGATCAATGATATGTGACCCAATGGTGCTCAGATATGGCTTAAATTGTTAGTCAAAACAGATACACGATTTTCCACTTGCCCTTTACATGTTTGACACTTACGCATACATCATGGTCCCGACTCCGTGCTTCATGTTCTTATCATAACTGCCTTCATAAACCTCACTGGAATTTGATCCCAATGTCTTCATGATTCCATATCCTACAGAGAGAAATAAACCTTTCCTCATAAATCCTATTCAAAATACGTACAAAAAAGGTATCGTATATCAAGTACAAATACCTAAAATCAAAGTTTTACAATATCTATGCATCTCTAATATCATTTATCCTAATACTCGATACAAGAAGGGAAAATGTTATTCATCCAATGTATATCTAGTAACTGACGTGCTAACGTAGACTGATATTTACCGGTAGTTCATTACTTTATTCATTACGTATGCCGTTTTTCTGCGACTCACCGTGCTTCCTATTTCTGTACCACTCGCCCTCGTACATTGATCCGTCCGCGTAGACCATGGTGCCCCGCCCATGTAACTCCCCTTTGACAAACTGTCCAGTGTATTTACTACCAGTCTGTGAAAAGAACCGCATTCCCTTGCCATCAATTTCACCATTGGAGAATGTACCCTCGTAGTAACTGCCATCAGCCATCTGAAGTTTGCCATGTCCTGCAGAGACAAAAAATATAAAGATACAGGCTACAGTACACTACCGGTACATACTGAAATTCATATCATTGTTGAAATAAATTATCTCCTTCGCTTCTGCAAATAGAATAAATAGAAAAAAAGTCAAAATAATTTCAGAGTATGATAATAGCATTTTACATTTGTTCTATAATCAGAATTTGGCAGAAAAAACTGAAGTTCTAAAATGTTTAGATTCTTTCTAAACCATCAGCATTGAATTACAGCTTTTATTGTGGTAACTGTTAAAAAAAAATGTAAATTCAAACAATGATAAGGACCTATGAAAAATCATAATATTTCATTGAATTAAAACTATAATCATTTATGAAAATAATGCAAAAATCAGAAAAGAATAAAAGAAACAGATTGAATAAGACTTGATCTATATTCTAGACATGCTTACTAGCAGTATGACCCACTTTCATGCAACTTTTGATTATAGCAATCTAAAAATACTAAAACCGGACTAATTGAACTTTCTTACAGGCTAGCGGACCAATCCGGTATTAAAATGTGACATGTTAATCTCATACTTCAAACACCTAAAACAATCTTAATAAAATAAATTGAAGTTTTAGAATTATAGATTATTTCCTAACACTTCAAATCCACATTTAATATTTGATACTCCATCTAATTCTTTATATCTTGTAACGTAAGAAGCTCTCTTAACATATGAATATTCTGGTACTTATTATGAATATTCTGGTACTTATTAACAACAAACTACTCAAAAGTTCAATTAAATGCCTACAAAATACATGTATAGTTATATAAAGGATCAAATAGTTGCTACTTGATCTCTATCTATTTACGTGTAACTCAGCTTGTTTTTCTCCATATCTGTACATGTAACACATTAGGGTTTTTATCTCTATCTGTTTATGTAAGTTACCATGTTTTTATCTCCATCTGTACATGTAACTAGTCATGATTTTATCTCTATCTGTTTATGTAACTTACCATGTTTTTATCTCCATCTGTACATGTAACTACGGTAGTCATGATTTTCTCTGTATCTGTTCATGTTACTCATTATGTTTTTTTTCTCTATCTAATCATGTACTTTTCATGTTTCTCTCTCTATCAGTACAAATAACTCATCATGTTTTTCTTTGTACATGTAACTAACCTGCATTCATGTAACTCACCATGTTTTCTTTTATCTGTACATGAATCTTTTCATGTTTACTTTAATGAATTTCATTATGTTTTACTCTTCATCTGTTCATGTACAGGTAACTTTGCATGTTTTTCTCTGTATATGTACATGTAACTCACCATGTTTAGTTCCGTTTCTCCACTGTCCTTCGTATCGGAAATATTTATTTTCATACTGGTAGATTCCATGACCTAAAAAAAGCATGTATGTATGTCAATTAGAGAGAATGGAGAATTATGTTTTCCTTAAATGAATAACTTATTGTAACTAAATGTATTAATGCACTGTAAATATTAACATAAGTATTTTCAACAGAAGCAAAAATATTAAACTTTTGATTTCTTCCTTTTTTACAAATATATCAAATTAAATTAATACAGTAAAACACGCTTATAACGAAGTCCCAGGAAAGGCAATTTTACTTCGTTATAAGATAACCATCCAATGTATGTACATAGATATATATAAGGATATCTTGTTTTCCTCTTTAAATAACTTTTTACACAGTGACAATTTGATTTATCATACCCATGAGTATTGAATATAATTTTTACATTTGTACAAGATGTGTCAACTGCACCTATTAAACTCTGCATGTCCTTTCCTCTCATTTTGTAATGCTAGTGCATCAATGATTTAATATTTCAGAACCCTACTTTGGAATAAATGAACACAAATACATGAACACAATTTAATAGATTTGGTAGATACACGCCTATCATTTAAATAAGATTTTAAGATTTAAAATATTTTTCAGCAATAAAAAAGTATTAATAAAATGCAATTGTTATAACACTTCAATCAAATAACTGCTGATTAATGTGTTTATCGATAACATTTGTAATAACTGAACAAATATTTCATAATCATTGAATATTCGTACCTGGAAATTGAGTAAATATTAAAAGTTCAAAACAATGTTAAATCTTATCAAAACACCATAGAAGCATTAGGTTTGAAAAAGTTCCAATTACATTTCCATCTTGTTCACTACAAACAAGGGAATGGTTTTTAAACTTTTCATGCAAAAAATAAATCAGAATGTACATTTACTGCTTGGAAATACAAACACTTTAAATGTCATTTCTATCTTAATATTCAAAAGAAATATCTGACAAGCATTGTAGATCCAAAGAGATGCATTTAATGGAATTTTACACCCTATAGTGTTTGCTCACTCCCTTCACTGAGTATGTCCTTATGTTCAGAAAGTTGTTGGATTCGCATATCTAAACACATTTGTGATCAATTCAAAAATTGCATTGCATTGCTGGATAATTTTTAGCAACATTTTACTTGTATATTGCATGTATTAGATCTCAAATTATCAGGTATTTGACTAGTTATGTACAGGCAAATATCTAAACATAATAAAATCGCAATCTACACTTAACCAATTTCTACTTCATCATCATCGCATACACAGCAGTAACAAAAATTATGAAAATATTTATAATCTCTAAACGAAAGGAAAGCATTTAATTGTTTACTTGATGATTATCAATTCTTAAATGACACATCAAATTTGTTGTCACTCTGAGTTCCAATAACAAAGCTTACAATTTTCTATAAATTTAATAAGTGCATCAATCGGTCATAATATTATAAATGTAAACCATTAATTATTACAAGCAAACCATTGATTTAATTCTTTAAAAATTGTTAAACATAATATCAACCATTAATTTCGGCACAGCATGATTTATAATTAAATTCAGGCCTATAAATTAACACATAAATTTGTGTAGCTCCAACTCCTGAATTAGGTGTGACATGTGACTGGGGTTAAAACAAGACACAGATAACAGACACACCCTGAACTCACCTGACCCCCGCTTCGGGAAGGGGTTGACGCTGTGTTCCTTCCGCTCGGAAATTTGTCGAAGGGGCCTGGCTGGAAGAGTTCTGGGAGGTTTAAGATGGGGTAATTTAAAATATTCTAAACTCTGATTTTTATTAATGGCCAATAATACTCTAGCACCATCACTACAGGTCTCTGAGGAAGAATTTTCCACATTTTTTGGTAATTCCCATTTATATTTCTTTTTAAAGTTTGTATATTTTGTAGAGGCAACTGTTGGCATTTTGGTGGCAAAATTAAACCAAAGCACAAAATCCAAATTTGTGGTAAACACTTTAAAATTAAGAGATCAATCCTTTTTTATGAGTGTACGTTTCCAGCTGAATTAATAAAACACAATAGTTCTGTATATCCAATGTGTCCATGAGAAGAAAACAAGAGGATTTAAACTCTTCAATGATATATCACATGATTGAGTCTGTTCTTTCCTTAATTCACTGAACTACATTTGCGTCTACGGTCTACCGATGCAATGATTTAAACCACAAACTCTTACCATGATCATACACTAGGCCTGTGGGCCTTAAGTGCTCACATACTCAGGTTTTATTAGATATTCTATTTACAATTGAAAAAAATTTCTTCATAATCCAATTAGAAAAAGACACTTGTTTGTTGATGCCCAAAAGTAAAGTTTCGATAACTCAGCGTAGTTCTTTAAATTTACACATGAAGTGTAAAATTAGACGTAACTTTTTCCTTTCACTGCATGCCCAGATTAAAATGTTTTGAAATGAAAATGACCTTATTATATAATACAATAAAGGGGAAACACCTTTCGTCACTGAAACCCTGAAACTAGTGGAAACAAACTGAAGGGCAAAAGCTGTAACAGCAATGTCTCAACTCCTATCAGGACCAGGTGAGCATTTATCTGGGTTCAATTTTATTAATTTCTTAACACAGTTCATATGACCTCTGGCATGTGCTTCAACCCCTGTCAGTTACTAAGTCAAGGAATTAATCAGCTTACAGGAGAAAGTACAGGCGTAAGTTGTTTGGGGTAGCAATCAATCAATCTCCACCCAGAACATTTTGTGTGTGTGTCCCAAATCAATGCAGTCGGTCGGCATGTGAATGCTTCTCTAGTCCTCAAGTGCATGATCATTTATCTAAATCAATTATATTTTACATGTATATGTCATTATTATGTTCATCTTTATATTTAACCCTCTAGTTATCTAATATGGCATAGTGCCAAGGAGAGATATTAATATAAGTTGTTTGAAGTTGTTTATCAATCATTTTAAAAATCAATAAAGTTCCTTTTGTATTTGGATTTTAATTAGGTAAAAAACATAAGTTACATCCAGTCATTTGGAAAAATTTGAAAGGTTTGAACATATTTATTTACCAAAATTCAAAAAAGAACTACCAACATGTACAGTTACACTACTATTGCTCGTTTTTTTCCAGTATTGGTTTATCCATTACAGGTGAAGAAATGTAGCCTGGCAACTTGGCATTATATTTGTGATTAAAATCATAAAACTTTGCTCAAGATATTCAGTGATTAAATGCAAGGCAAAGAATTATACCTTAATCCCCTATCCATGGATTAATACAGAAATTATTAAAAACTTAATCTTGTTGAAATGTTTAGCGGTACAGCTTTGATATCAAGAGCAAATACACTGCTCCGACTGACACAGACTTCAATCATTTGTTCATAGGTCAACACCAAAGGTAAGAGTAAATCAAGTATATCAAGCAACTGAAATCTTAACCACTGAAGCCAATTAATTATTATACAGTATTTAACTTAATTAAGTTCATCTGCTACTATTCTTGAGTTAATAAGTGTATATTGTTCCTAAACAAAGGGGGGTGGGGGGAAATAATGAATGAACTACTTGTATGATGACAGCAAATTTTTAAAATCTTTGGAAAAATCTATATCAAATACTGTGTTTAATCAGAAAATATCTGACCTAAAAAGGGAATTTTCACATTGTTAAGAGGTAGTTTATTGGTAGTAAAATAATCATGGATAAATCTATAAGTATTAACAACAAGATCTTGCAGGTTCCCTTTTCAAAGATCAATAATTAAGACAGACTATATATATCTATTGATTAATTCATAAAGAACCCAATATTTATCTATGTGAAGTGTCCAAGAACAAAAGATGTTATATTAAAGGTTAATACCATAATAAAAGCTTCTCCATGCAGGTAGAGAGGCGATAAGTAAATATATAAGATTCCTATGTTTCTGTACATCAAGTTTTAATTACATATTGATCAATACATGTATTATATTTGGGAGTATCTAAACTTTCGGTTCAACATGTATTGACATTTTTCAATTGCAGAACTCCCCATCAGCCTCTAGGTTAAATTTTTATTGAAACTTAGCTATTGCAAGCTAATACTTTATAACTTTATAAGTAATAAAAGATACAGTATCAGATATTTTTATAGATAAGTGCAATAATCAAATGCTGACTCATATTAAGTTTTTTTGTGCCATTGGAAATCTTAACCATTCATGAAATTGTCTTAATATAGAATTCCTTCAAAGACATGCCAGTACCTTTAATTTGATTAACATAAATTTGGCACCCCCATCCATTACCGTATCAATTCGTTGTAAATCAAATGTAATCAAACCCGTGGTTATCACAACAAGAAATCAGCTAGCAGTGTTTTTTTTTAGTTCCATCTGTATTTTGAATCGTCATTGTTTTTATCTTTGACAACTTAATGTTCTCTCTCTGTAGTCTTAGAGATGATTAGAGATGATCTCAAGTTATTCGACATTCTCTCAGTGGGTAGAATAAATCTACTTCTGATTATGAAATAATTTCTAATTACTATAGAGTGATGTTTTAACAAAAACATTCTTTTAGCTTCGATCAGTATATTCTAATATTGTTTTTTAAAATATTACTTGTTTTTGGTATATTAATGCATTTTGGTCACTATTTATGCAACTGAATATCTAATCTCATCTAAAAATATCTTTGAAATTACATACTTGACCGAAAATGATTCACAATATGACAATTAAGTACTGCTCTACATGATTAAACAAAATTGTTTATTCATCATTATATGTGCATGTTATATGCATGGGGTAAAGGTTTTCTCTGTTAATATAACCAATTTATTTAGATTTGGCACACAATATTTTTTACATCTGCTATACTGCAGAATAAAAATTAAATGTACATGTCTTTTAGCGGTTAATATTTGTATTGAGAGTTGAATCAGATTTTTAAATGCTACACTCTGAATTTCATGCAAAAAATGAATCTCTCTTTTCTCTATTATATTAAACATACTCATTGAATATCTTATAATCATAGTAATTGGTAAGTAAATCATTTAATATATAGTGACACAACTGTTTCAATGTTTACATTAAATTGAGTGTTAACATGGATTAAACAGTCAATATGTTGCACTGATAAATTTTTGGAACAGATTTACAGAGACATGAAGAGCGGATTTTCACCTTCTTATATGTTAACACATTAAAGATATATACATGATTATTCAAGCTTAGTCATGTTATATATTTTGATTTTGATTACTCCTTTTGAAAATTCAATACCAGCTGATAAAGCATGCATGTATTTAATCTGTTCTGATTTATACCTTATATAATTAATGCACAAGAGCTTCTCTGCATGATAATTCAAAAGCCCATGCATATAAAACCAACAACCTAGAATCAATAGATTAAAAGCTAGAGATCTGCTTATCTATAGTTATAAATAACTGTTAGAGGCAACCAACTATTGACCTGGTTTCATTATGCATGTGTACTGACAATTTGAAATTTTATTATAATAATTTAATATTTCTATTTTAACATAACTTCAAAACTATAAAAAGTAGACTAAGTAAAAGTTGATTGTGCAATGAATATTTTCTTGAAAGACTTTTTTTAAGACAATGAGTACACATGCATGTACAAATTAAAGTTAAAAACTTAATATGTTGAAATTAAAAATAAAATAGGTTTTTTGAACAGAACGTTTATAAATATTATATGTATTTTGAATATTAAATATTATATGTATTTTGAATATTATTTATATACGTATTTTTGTCTCAGTGTCGTTATACTACCATGTGCATTAGCAAATATAAATCCCTGGTTCAATAGTAAAACAAACAGTCGTGAAAAATCAAGAAGAATAACTCCTGTAAAAATGCATGGCGTACTGTTCTTCAGCATCTCTCAATACATACATGAACAGTTTATAACTAAATCACGAGGCTTAATGGCCCCGTAAGGAGAGTCCAAGAAAAAACAAAAATACATTATACTAACCAATGTAAACAAAAGGGATCTATATATGAAACATTAACATTTCGTATATCTACACGTGTTCTTCTATACCCTATTTCCTTTCTATGTGTTTACACAACAACTTATAGAACCCAATATATAATAAAATTTCCTGTATACAAAATCAAAATGATAGCTTACCATTACGCTTGTCTCTGAATTTTTCTCCAGCATAAGTATTACTTCTGAATAACTTCAACTCCATGATGTTTATGCTGACGACGATTATCGTAACCCCTTATGACTTTTCTTTAATTACGTAGATAAGTCAAGAAACAATCCGCACTGCTCTTCTCGCACCTTGCCGTGAACTGACGAGATATTAAGATGGAAAAGGGAAAGACTATTTTTCTCGATGTAAGTTGTACTAGGTTGATGGCGAAAGCAGAGAGCAATTAACTTGCTACTGTAAGGAGACATGACAACGATTAATCACTTAATTGTGCAAAACTATAGACGCACGATCAATGGAAATCAGATGCATTTTGACTTGCGTCTGAACCCATAGATTTGATCATGTTTATCAGCTGTTTTATATATAGCCTTTTAAAGTGTTTGGTTTAAGGAGTTCTGTTAGATGTTTCTACTTGCCAACATTTTGGTAAATATCGGATTTAGAACGACACATACCGATGCTTTGAAGTTCACAAAAGGGGCGTGGTAGAATTCATATAAATTATAGACTGTCTATGTTATACCATTATGATTATATATGAGTGTCCTGTTGAACTCTACACGTTAGTTGTTTGAAGAAAATGATTGTCTACATATTGACTTAAAATATAACTACACTGTCAATTCTGTACATGTCCTTTACGATGAAGAGATATATATATATCCTAAATTTTAGTTCTCCAGAAACATATACCGGTACCGCCATACATGTCCCTGAGTTCTCTAAAACAGAAAAACTGGACAACCAGATCCATTTCCATTCACTAAAAATCACTTTCTGTAATCATGGTAATGTAGGGATGGTTTATTCATTGTAAGACAATACCATATGAGTACTGCAATTTGATTGTTGATACATGTATTTTTAAGCCTGGCCGTATTTAAAAAAAAATCCTCAACATTTGAATATTAAATTATCAAATCCTTCCAAAAGCTGTAAATATATTATTGACAACATGATGATAGTATAAAAGGGTTTGTAAAAGTCTTGCTTGCAGGATGAACCCATTTTAGTTTTCTGAATTATCAGATGGAATGAAGAATTGTTTCATCCCAGTAGTATTATACAATAATTTGTATGCATTAGATCTATTGCATAATATTTGCTGTGTCAGAAAAAAATTAATGCTGTTTTCTAAGACATTCTTATTTTTCATTTTCATCTTTTTCAGATTTTTAGAAGAGCTGACAAGAATGGTAAGAGTATTACATCTTGACAACAGAAAAAAATAGAATGAGTTAAGAAGTCTGTATTTAACATACAAAGTGTGTAGGCCTAATTAAAAGCTTTTTGTCAGGTTATTCCATTGTAAACTTCACTGCTTTGCTGTGTTTTACAGATGATGGAGCAATATCATGGGAAGAGTTTGTTCAGTTTTTTGCTGATGGAGTCATGGGGAAGGAAGAAATGGAGAAATTGTTCAATGATATTGACACCCACAACACAAAGTAAGTCAAAATAAAATCAAAGCCATGATATTGACATCCACAACACAAAGTAAGTCAAAATATCGACACCCACAACACAAAGTAAGTTAAGATAAAACCAAAGCCGTCTTTGACAGAATTGTTCAATGATATCGACACCCACAAAACAAAGTGTTGCTTAACTAATTGTTTATTTTTAGTATATAAATTATAGTGCATGTTTTGAGGGTATCAGGTGAAATTGACATCCTCGAGAAAACCATGGTTTTCGAAAGGTGTCACTTTCAACTGTTACCCTCCCAAACTGTCACTATTCATATTATTAGGTATACTGAATGTCTTAGTTTTAAAGAACGCATAAAAGACTTCTATGGAATGATGTGAATTCTATGGCGAACCATACGCACATAATTTATGCGCATGTTACAATTCATTGTGTTACCCATTGCCAAGTGTGTTGCTAACACTTAGGGTAATAGGAAGGATTTTAAACTGCGTCTAAACCAATCAGATTTCAGTATTTAACTTGAAAGTATAATGTACATGTTAAAACCAGTATCGGTGGCATTGAAGACCTTCCCTTTGTGTATTTACAGTAACATAGACACGGGGGAGCTGTGTGAGTATTTTAGCAATCACCTGGGCGAGATGAAGGAGATTTATTCCCTGCTCGATGATCTTAACAACAAGGTCACCAATGTATTGCAGTCCACTGCCCAGGTAAAGTACAGATGTGATGCCTCTGCTGTAGTTAAGAGCTCAAACTCTGTCAGACATGCTTGATTTGTCTGCTTTTTGTGCATTTTCAAAAAATATATGTATATCTTTACAACACTGGAAGAAAGAGGATCTTTAACTAAAGTAAAAATCCAAAATTTTATCATGGTGAATTTCAGTCTTACCCCCAGAAGAACAGAACAGACAAGTTCATTACCCGTTTCCTTATGAGGGAGTGTATAAATCAACTGACTGCAGTACAGCGCCCCCTTGAGTCTGCTTCAGATCACATGGATGAGGAAGCAAGAGGAGACAAGTAAGAAGTAGTCGAAAATGAAATTTTAAAATGGTTTGACAATTGACAGCATTAGTAATGCAGATAAATGTCTGCTTTTCTTCCTTAATATTGTCATTATTCAATGTGTATGTACACTTTGTGCATGATACAAGTAAAAGTTCTCTATTTTGTTATTTATAATAGCACAGACATCAAACCTATTGAGCTCCGTGATGTCCTTCCCAAGCCAGATGTTATCCCTGGTCGAGTTGGGCGTCGCACTAAGCGCCAGATGAGCGGTCAGACCCAAACTTCTGTAGAGGGTAGGTCACTAAGTGGATGTTTGGGATTTGTCTGATATCCCAATTTAATTGTACATTTTTTCTCTCTCTTGATTTCATATTCTTTATGCACAGTTCTAATTTTGTATGTAATCCCTTTGTCTGATCAGAATGTGCAGTAACTGTAGATTCCTTATTTTACGCGATTCTACCGATATCGTGAGAACATATAATCGAGAATGTCAAATTTTTATTATAGTTTCATGTAGTTAATGCCTTAACGGTACATATGTCCGAAAAGTAAAAGCGAGATTTTGAAATTTGCGAGATATACCTCTCACGATTTTACGTGGATATTTATTCCTCATGTTTAATTAGGAATATACAGTATATTGTCTTTTAAATTTCTTTTTCTAACTTGAAACTAGAGATATAAGTTTATGTATTCTGAAAAGTAAGTTTGCTTTGTAGGATCGATGACTCCCTCAGCATTGACTGCCCAAGTGGACAGACTGTCTGACCTGCTCGATCGATTGGAACACGGAGTAAGTGTCTCCCAATTGTTTGTTTTAAAACAGAGCAAATTTTTATACTGATAGGATCATATTTGTATCTATAGATGGACATTAACATTTAGACTAATCCTTCATTGTGCACCTTAAAAATATATCTTATTTTGAATGTACTTTGCATTTTAGGTCAACTTTAAGGGCTTTGTGGATGAGGATCTGAATGCTGTTGAAGAGGATCAGGTAAGAATCAAGTGGTTCTGAACTTCTGAATACTGTAGATTCCTTATTTTATGCCTGTACCTAATTCTGTGATTTGCCTGTTTTTCACTAAACCTTGAAAACATAAAATCATGAATGCCGATTTTTAATCAATATTTCGTGTAGTTTACATGTGTCCGAAAAATTTAAAATTTGTGAAATGTGCTTCTCGCAATTTTACCCTGATATTAATTCCTCGCTTTAAATTAGGAATCAACATATGTTTGTATGAAAATTCCAGTGCTGCGTTTTACAAAAGAACTTACAACAAAGTCGTACATATTTTTAGTCTTAGTAAATGCTCTATTATGAACAAAATGTATATAAAACCATTTCTTTACAACTATTTTGATTTGTATAATTATATTTTACTGTCATTAAATTGAATCATTGATTAATTTGTGATTAATAAGCATTCATTAATTTGGTCGTAAGTCATTAGTTCTTTTTTAAAACTTAAATAGTTTTTTTTTTTCACTTCAGAGTGATAGACCCTAAGGCTTTTCCAAAACTATGTTGGTTTATTATTTATCATTAAAAAGAGAATATGAATGAAAACGATGCAAATGAGACTTGAGGCAATTTTATGAAAGGATCAACATTTCTTTTTTAGATTTATTTCAGTTTGTTAGGCAAGAATTATTCTTAATGGTATTTAAAGATTTCAATTTTTTTTTAAAGCCTAGGAATTGGAGGGGTTTAGCAACAGCATTATAATGATAAGTTAAAATATATACCGTAGGTTGAGCTATAGCAATGTCTGATACCTAGCATAATTGTATTAAAAGACTTTAAAAAAATTTTTTTTAAAGTCTAGGAATTTGAAGGGTTTAGCAATAGTATTGATGATAAGATAAGATATATAGGTTAAGCAATAGCAATGTCTGATACCTAGCGACTCTAATACATGTCTGTTGTGTGACACAGTACCTGCTCCAGCAGAGGAGTATGGAGGTGGCCAAGGGGAAGGAGGATGAGTTCCGCTCCGCCCTCCGTCAGTACATTGAGGACACCAACGGCAGCCCAGGGGCACTCAAGTAAGTGTGGACCAATCAAACAGCTCTAGTAACCTCCACTGATAAATTAATGGAAAATCTTCATCTATGGGTGACTCTGAGTGATAGATGTCCTTGGTTTGCTTACAGTGTCAGCGTTAGATTCTTTAAGGACTCAGGACTGTTTACTTTGTATGAAGTGTGGGAATCGAAGGACAAAGAAAAGCAGTAAGTTATTACATTACATTACTTAATTTGTTTATTTAAATCAACTTTAATAATTCACTTCAAATCAATGATTAAAGTTTGATTCAACGCCTGTTAAAGTATTCTACATGTGATTTGATTGACAGTGTCAGTGTCTATTGTTTTAGGTACCGGGAGAAAAAGGGATTTGACTCAGTGTTTACAGATCTACTAGCATCAGGAACTACAGCAACTTCCATCACCTTCCCAAGTAAGACATTTTACCAGTAGATAATAAAAGCAGTGCTTGATAAAGATGATTGGGTGTGACTCTTGTACTAGCAGTTTTCTAGCAATTCATGTACTGTGATCACATGAACATTGTAGGAATATAAATGAAAGCCATTTATAGTGATTGCTAGCACTATAGGAAAAGGATTATAACTAATCATTGCAACTTCTAAATCTGTTGTGCAAAAAATATGTTGAATATTGAATTATTAATAAGTATGTTATGTAAATGGAAAAGTGTGTACATATGATTGGCATGTCATACAATGTTTATCAGAGCCTGCCAGTATGTCTTATTTTCATAGGAGTTTTGTTTGAAGACTGTTGGAATTTAATGAGAAATAAAAATAGCTATTTGATGTCAATGTTAATTATATATATTTAACAAGCTCTGTTTTTGTGGTTCCAGAGGCCTGGTGGTTGAAGAAATGAAGAGCTGTAATTATCAGGGAACAAAGCTATTTTACCTACTCACATAATAATCTATTGGACCGTGCAGTACCGGTACCACTCTCTGCCTACACATAACACCTATTGTACTGTGATGTCTCTACAGTACCTCTAACTACTTATATATTACTTTGTACTAGTGTTTGCAATAGTACATGACTGGTATATCAAAACTGTTTATCCCATTAATTGTTTTCTTTATGGTTTTTTTACCTGTTTATTTTATTTCAATGCCAATCATGACATTAAAACTTTTTTTTTATTAGTCCCATTAGGACAGTTCTAGTTTTTTTATGGCTTACGGCCATCTAGTTGCCGGATAATCTTTACGGCAAAGAGTTCAGTTATCTGAACATGCGCGACAAAAAATAGTTCTATTCGAATGTTGCAAAGTTACCTGTTTGTTGTTCATAATAAATATCTTTAAGCAAGATTATACTTTCCATATGTTATTATCACTTATTTTATTGTAACCAATATTGACTTTATTTAAATAAACCCGAAATATAACGCGAATGAATATTAACTGCAGTGTTTTCCCTAGGCCGTTTTTGCGTAGAGGTATAGGCCCCCGCCATGCATCACACAGTGTCGCCATGCTTTCCGCTATGCATACTTACATGTATTATAAGCAAACAATCTTTTCTTAATTATTTCAGATCCTAACAATGATAAGTAAATGTAAAGTTGTCGTTATTTCGTTCAATCTTCATAAAAACGTTTGCACCCGCAGAGAGCGTCGCTAACTTCGATCGACATCGATCTCAGCAAGAGGGAAAGTGTTTAACGGTTAAAGAACTGAACTTATGATTGAGGTATATTGAAACTGGGAGTATAAATCGGTAATAAATGCATAAATAGAGGGGCAATTACTACTTGTTTTAATATAATGTGCCTTCTTCGACACCTCCGCCATTATCGAATGTTGGGGATTTTCCAAGATCTAAAAATAGCACAATGTTCCCTCAATGGTGTTACCTTGGTTGTGCTATGATTGAAGTGTTTATTTGTCGTAAAAATATTGGAAACTTGAGACCAAATGTACTCAAATAAGAAAACAATATACAGTTAAGCTTGATTGCAAGTCATATACGGAAGCGATGTCACATTACTATAACATAGAGACATCGTATATATATATAGTATGCCTCTGAAAATGACTGTGTATACATGTCATGTGAAGAGAGACTGACTGCAAATTTTAGCTATAGTGCAGTAATTAATTTTAATTAAATTTGGTGTCAAAACAAGTTTGCTGTAATTGCATAGTTCTGCCTGTTTCTCCCCCCCCCCCCCCCCCCCCTCCAAAGAGTTTATCTCTGTACAAAGGGAAAAAAAAATGAAACTTATAAAAGTAGAGAAAAATCCAGAAAAATATGAACAATTATACATTTATGAAATACAAATAAAATGGAATAATACTTCTTGGTGTAGATTTCATGAGAATTCATTAATTATAGTACATAACATGCAGTACATTTCATCATTTGGTTATATTATTTTTACGCGCAGTGATTTCGCGCTGGCTGTGGCGCTGTTACGTCGCACCGTGCACCAACTCTCGCGCAAGTTCATAGTGCGTAGGAATACAAGGTATACTGATATTTGAGAGCATGTTGGTTTTAAGTGTTTTTGTGTCCTATATAAAGTTGAATGAATTTACAGTTAATGTACTTCAGTCGTTGGATAAAAGAAAGAAACAAATTGTCTCATAGTGGAGTTTGAGTCTGACATCATCATTATTATTTTATGCAGTCTATGATTTTCCTAAAAGCAATGGTGGTTTCAACCAATTGATAAAAGAGGCATCTAGATTTCAATCCTGTCTGTTTCGGTCACTAAGGTTCGACCAATCAACAAATGGGGCATGTTGATATCGGTCCTGTTAGTTTCTATAGATCTATGAATTACATGTAGCTAGTTACTTTCTATAGAGCTATAAATAAACTAAAGTTTCCGTAAGAAATAGAGGGAATCATACTCGATCTATGTAAATATAGTCATATCAAACCCGTAAGCCATTATGGCCCTTCAGGCCTTTGATTTATAAATTTACCCAAGCATAATTTTGCATACTTAAGAATATGTTTTGTATATGTATGATATTTTTAATAATTATGAATAGAATATATATGACATGTTTCACTGACAATCTTGTGTAGGTTTGTACATGTATGTTGTACTTTTTACAGCCTGACCAATTGTCACCTTGTATTTTGTGGTTGGTTTTCAACCCGTGATTCAATGATAGGCTCCATGTGGATGTAAACAGGTTTCGTCTTGTCAGAAGATTCAAATCAGTAGAGAAGGTTTTGTGTGTGTAACAGCTATAGTAATAGTATGATAGATTGTGCAAAATTTCAAAGCATGCTGTAATTTATTAGCATTCTATATGATATTCTATGAGTGCAGATTGTTAATTTCTTTTTAGACACTGTAGTTAAAATAAAATTATATAAAATATTTTGAGTTTAGAGTTTATTTTCTGAAATATTTATTAAGTTGTTATGAAGTGTGCACTTTTGTAAACACAGAGATCATTTTGAATCAATATGAGCAGTAATATTGATTATTAACGGATAATAAATCTGCCTTTCAAATTTTGTGTTATAATTTTGTGACTTAAGAAATGAAACCCTGTTGGCATGGTTATGATGTTCCATGTCACTAATATATATTGTCTAAGTTAGAAGATGTGAACCAATATTAATTATATACTAACAACAGAGAATACGTATATTTTAATGTATTCAATTAAGTTTACGGTTGCATTTATATTGCTTCACAGTTACCCATAGCAAACAATAGCCCATATATTGAAGTCATTAAGAATGCAAAATGAATAGAAAAATAAATGATAAAACAAAAAATAGAATTATTGTGTAGTTTTACAGATTAAAGACAGTGTGATTTAGTCTGTCTATGATAAAATCGCTAATTTAAAAGACGTTAAAATTCAACGCGGCGGGGTAATATACACGTGTATGTCAATTACTATAATAATACAGCACCCTTGGAAAAGCGCGATGCATTGAATGAACAAGAGAGTGGTATACTAAACATACCACCCACTTAACTGTCCGGAACTCATACACAGAGTTGACAGTGTCATTGTTTGATTTATTTTATTTTCTTTATATGTTGTTAGTGCTGGGTCAGATTTAAATGTATCATGGTGAGTATATACAGATCTTCCTCAATGTCTCGACTCCATTGAGTAACATGGGCGAGTAGATCAAATATAAAATATTAAAAAATAATTTTGAATTCATATACAAAATTTGAAAGTTTTGAATCTAAATATATAAACAATAATACATCAATATACAAAAATTACACTTTTTTAAGAGAAACCTTTGAGCCTTTATTCGACAATTAAATGAATTTAAGGATTAAAGATTATAACACATGATGTACAATATAATGCGTGATCTAAAACAATTCTTGCAAACAAACAAAAATTGAAAAAAATAATTCGGTAGGCCTAAGATTTTATCGATGGATTTTACCTTGCTCTTCTTACAATCGTTATCAATTATGACGTCATAAATGACTTGTGAGATACCTTTGGTAACAATTGTGACGTCATAATTGGCAGTTCTTATTATGACGTAAAAACTTTACGTCATAATAGTCTTTCGTTTCCCAGTCGTCGAAGTAGATGGAGGCAGGATGAACATAACGACGTACCAGCAGTGTTATACCCCCTCCTCCTCCCCTCGAGGCCCGACCCGCTACCTACAGTTCCCCTCCATTGTCAACAGAGGGACCCTCCAACAGCCTCCCAGGCAGTTCCCTGTAGAACCGGTCGGACCAAAGAGGAACCTCGAGCTTGATCCCAATGGACCCGTTCTAGGTCTTGGTTCTAAAGCTATTAATACTCAGCGGTATGGCGGGAATCATTTTTAGTCCAATGTTAAGTATCTCTAAAATTTTAAATGCCTGAACTTTTTGATCCGGATGTGAAGGAAAGAAAAACAAATTTTAAAATCTTACCAATACTAAATATATTGTATAACATCGTGAATATTTTACGATTGAAATTCATTTTTTTTTTCAAATTAAAACACCCGACCGTAAAAGGTAACAATACAGCAAATCGTTAAGAATTAAGGACATTTCAGTTTATTGGATCTATACAACAAGAATTAAGTACCGGTATATTTAATGAAATGTAACTTTTAAATATTGCCTACACAGTTAACCAGTTTTTACGCTGACTTAAAGCAATATGAGCTGTACTTTTTAGAATTTTATTTTCATGCAAAAACCTGCTTCTATGATAAGTCTGCATGCAGCTTCATTTTTTTAATGATAAATAAGATTTGAAAAAATCATTAATTTTGGTCAGAAGAAAGATTCCTCTTCAAAGGAATATATAGCAGATCAATTTTTGTACAGGACGACAATAATTCAATTGTGCTTCATATTAAGGCTTCTTTACGGCTTTTCCAAAAATATGGGCAACAGAACTTTAAAACCATAGTATTTTTGTCATTTTAGTAGAAAATAACATTTTCGTAAAAAAAAATTCAGGAAAAAATTGCAACTCATATTGCTTTGAAATGATACATTACGATACAGGTTTCTGGAGCCTAAGGCTATCACTGCCAGCCCTGTCCCCAGTCAGATCACGTCGTGCTCCCTGCCGAAGCCGCCGGCGCGGGACCGGAAGTATGCGCGACAGGCCCGCGCGAAGGCCCCGGGGAGGCCCCGGTCCGCCAGTGTGTACCAGACCAAGTTCGGCAGCATGGATTCGAACTTGATCAACAAGTTGGTCCAGCAGGTCAGATGGACGCCCACTTCTCGCGCAGCCGCTGAGGAAGTGTGTCTGAAGTTCCCCCAAGTATGTCAGAGAATTCATTCGAACCATATGTACTATAAATGTATCGTACCGACCTTGACCAAATGAAGTGAAAACACTTCAGGTTTGGGTCGAACAAACCTTCATTACAGTCCATTGATCTGTTAATATTCCATTATTTTGCTTCAAATATACCTATCACATTTTTACTTTGCATAGGGGTTTGTCACACGATCGAATTATCCCCCCTTTAAATGATCAGGGCCGCTGTTTGCCTTAAAAATAGCAAATAACAATGTTTTGACAAACAAGGGAAATTAATCAACTTATACAGATTACAAAAGGGTTTACTAACACACTCAATTACTAAAGTATCACGAAATTGCAATTGTTTTAATATCATATTTCAAGCATGCATATTTCTCACATTGTTTGCAACAAATTATAATTTCTGTTCTAATATGATTGTTTCACAGACAATGTTTCTAAACTTTCTTCAGATAGATAATTATATACAATCTAAAAATATCTATTAACATTAGATCAGGATTATCCGTAATACTAGTAATGCTGAAACATTCTTAAATTTCACAAATGTCTCGGAGGTTTTGCGTTTCGTAAATTTTGTATTGACTTGCGGTTGTCAAGTTTGCCATGATGAAAATTGTGTATTTGTGTAATATAGGTATTTTTGTCCTGCATCACAAAACAAGTTTAAGGTCCGAAAAATATACAAAACATTGAGACATCTATTGTAACTCCAAACCGGTCAAACTTACAGGTATATGCATTCATGCACAATTTATGAAGTAACGACAAAGTCAGGCTAAAAATTTCGCAACTTTTATATGTTCGAAATAAAATCCTTGAGAAAATTTAAAATATAGAAAATGTATGAATGTAATCGGCGAAGTCGTTGTAAAATTGTCGTATTTTCATCGTATTCTCCAGAATCACTGGGCCTTTTTTACTTAAACCTGACAAAAAGCATTTTGGGTTTAATGAGATTCAAGTTTTGTTTATTGATGGGCCACGCTCTCTTTGAAGGGGAGATCATTTGGATTTAATGAAAAATTGTTGGCATTTTCAAGAAATCTTTTTCTCAAGATCAATTTGGCCAAAAAGACCGTATAACGTATCTTTTGTGTTGAGGTATCTTCATGAAGTTTATTCAAATCATGATCCCGGTGGGGGGGGGTTAGGTGAGGCAACGATGAGGTTTAATGTTTACATAGGAATAAATAGTGAAAAATCTTTGAAAATCATCTAAAAATTCATTTGGTCAGAAAGGCTAGAACTTGTGTGGAATTATTCACAGGTATTATAGATTCAGAATTGTTCAAATCATGATCCCTGGGTTAGAATGGGGTTTTAATAGAAGGGGGCAGAATCTTTTATATAAGATTATACATGTATAGAAAAAAACTTCAATAAAAACTCCAACAGCAACAGCGACAGGGGCTCAATTTCTAAAAGATTTCGTCGAGAAAAATTTGAGAAACTTTTTAAGTTTTATTCTGCTACCTTGTCTAGATATTTTGTATCTGGCATCCGAAAGCTAATTCGATCAGAGTTACATGTATAACTGTTGTTGCTCATGTGGGCGATGTGGCCCCTTGGCTTCTTGTGTAATGAGTTGTATGAAAATTACCAGTCATTTTTATCTCGATGTCAAAATCAGTAGTTATTCTGGATGTTTGATTTTCAGATCGAGCCTCCCCCCACCACCCTGGAGAAGAAGCCCGATCAGGTCCGCATGACGTGTCAGCGGTACGAGGCCACGCCCATGGAGTGGCAGAGGGCCGTGTTCTGGGACTTCATACAGACCCGGGGGAGCGTCCATGACGACGATCTGAGTGAGAAGACATACAGTCGCCCGGAAAAACTCCTCCTCAAAAGGTAATGTCGGGTAAATCCTCCTTAAGAGTTAACGCCATTCATCTACTAGCATGTAGGCACAGTGGACCTACAGTTGCCCGTTAAAAACTAAGGTCACGCCAGGCATATAATAATATATCTTTTTCTTAGTTGTTTTCTACGTAGAACTTTTTCTTATTTTTGATTTATGGACAGGTTCATTTAAACCTGAATTTGTCCCATAATTGTTTGATTATATTGTTAAGTTTTAAAAAATCTTACATTGTTCATACAAAAAAGAATGTCAGTGATAAGTTCCAAGACACCTGCAGTAAAGATGTCGCTTCAGACGAACATATTTAATGTAATTGTTTACTTTCGAATCAAAACTACGATATGATCTACCGGTAAGCTAGAAATATTAATTCGATCTGCAATAGGAGTAATGACTGTGTATACAAATGGATGAATGGGGAAACTCACGTCAATCAAACAAGATTGATGGAATGTATACTCTACATTACACAGACATTATCACATAAAGTAAACTCAGTGTCGATTTTATCGAATCCAAATTGAATGCATTATTTAGAATGGGGTCCACGGGAAGTGTCCAAATTTTAGCGAGAACCTTGGGTAGGTAGTATTAGCATACACAGTGTATTTGGACAAAATACACCGTGTGTTCACGCTGGTCCTCTATCAGGTCAGTGGTTTGAGGTTTTTAATATGCTTTTAATTGGAAATTTCGTCGAATCTCTCTTGAGAAAAAATATTTTGAATATGTCAATATTTTGAATATTTCAAAAACTACGACGATTAATCATGATTGTCAGTTCTAAATTTATACACTAGTAGCTTATAAACTTATAAAAACGATGGACTTTTTATATAGATTAATTATTGTATTTTTTACACTGGGTATTCTAGGTCAAGGTCAAGCTTTTTTAGGTGAAGGTCAACCAAAATCTTGATATTGCCAGCCAGCCATGGTAGCTGCTACAGCAGTGGGTATTATTACACCACAATACATTGTTTTTACCTTCATTGAAATGGTTTTAATGATGATTTTCAGGCAGTCTAAAAGAATGGCAGAGCACCCCCGCAGCAACGCCACCTTAATCCGAAAACTTGTAATAGAAGACCAGCTGTCCAATGTATTGTAAGTAGGATGAGCTTAGTAGGCTGACCTTATGTAGGGTCAGACTGAAATATCGACATAGAAGTGTGAATTAAATGCATGTGATATAAGCTTGGCAATAATAACCAAGTCCTTTGTTAAGGGAGACCATTGTTCGCGATTGTTATATAATGCGCCCGATATCGACGATTAAATAGGTTTAAAGGCTCTACATATAAATTTATTTAAAATGTTCCACTATACATGTAGTATGAATTACAGAATGGAGGACGACAACCCTAGGTAACTATTGAGCACAGCACGCGATGTCTGTAAACTTTCTGTAACATGTGCAACGTTACTCTTGATCTGCTCATCTGTCTTATTGCGAAGAAATGTGTCTAATGCTGACTGTGTAAACGAATACTTTTTTTCAATTCTTCTGATTACTATCTTGTTTTCTAGTAATTGCTTAATCCTACTAAACAAATAAATAACTTTCAATTACGACAAAATATTTTTGCAATTTGAGTTCTATTTGAATTAAATTTCATATCAACCTATGTACCAGTGTCCGACAATGCCCGGGGTACTCGGGATTCGTACCACGGACCCCCACAGAAAGCGAGCTCACCAAACGTCCCCAGCACTCCTACATGGTCAGCACGATGAAGGCCAACTACAGGTAAGGCGGGACATTGGTCCGCTGTCTGCTTGTACTATTCTAATTTTCTGCCCAGGTATGTCGGTCTGTTATGTCGTTAATGGTTTCTGTCTATTCCGTTACCTACATGTAGGTAATCGTAAAAACTGTCTGTAACATTATGGTCCCTTTATCTAGATACATTGTATGTCGGTCTGCTATGCCGCAATGTTGTTTCTATCTGTACCATTCTGATTCCTTTACCGAGGTATGTCGGTTTGCTATGTCATAAATGGGTTCTGTCTACTAGTATGTCATTTTAATTCCCTTCTTAGGTATGTTTGATCTGCTATAATTTGTATATGGTTTCTACATGTATATATATACTATTTTGATTCCCTTACCAAAGTGTATCGGTCTGCTATGTCGTAAATGGTTTGTCTATACCATTCTGATGGCCTTACCCGGGTATGTTGCCATATCGTATAATATTCAGTGTTTGCTATGACGTGAATGTTTACTGCCAGTACTATATTCATCGCTTCAGCACGACTCTACAAAACATCTTCATAAAAAATTCAGTTAGCTGCAAGGTGCGTGTTCACAACTCTGCACAACACGCCATATCGCCGTCACACAGCACTAGTACACCTTTGCGCTGTCACATGACAACACGCTATAACGCTGTCACAGGTCACTGATACAACCTACACAATGCTGTCACACAGCACGCTCACTATTATTCCAACACAAACATTGTGACAAAAGACTATTTCAGGGAAAGGTTTTCGACTAGCACTGAATTTTTTCATTTTTAGAAATTGCACAAAAGTTACATATCAATTTGTTCACCGTATTAAAATGTTCTTATTATAAAATTAACACGATATTTTGGCCGTCCCGTTGTTTTAACTAATAATGGGCAAAGTTCATGATATATCACTATGCCATGAAAACTAGAAGTGATGTTACATAAAAAACATCTCTCTTCTTAACTTAAATGAATTATAATATTCGTTTTACGAACTGACTGTTGAAGACTCGTTTGGAAAGAAACTTACAATACTTAATCAAAGTACTGAAGAACTGACGGGAGTTGATTTTGTCGATGTTTATTTATTTTAAAATCAATGATATGTTATTTTGTATGACAAGTACATGTATACGTAGTTTCTAATTTGAATTACGCATATTTTTATAATATGAATTTTTGAACTTTTTCTACTAGAATGTCGAGAAACCTCCATGTGAATCATGTTAAATAATATTTAAAGATAAAATTAATTCAATCAAACTATGTATCAGTGGTAGATATATTTCTCGAAAATTGTATGGATCCAAGCAATATTGAACTCTAGTATCGTTCAACCAAACGCTCGGCTGACACTGTAAATCTCCGACAAGGGTTTACGGAGACAGCCGAACATCGAGTTGAACGTGACTATAGTAAACTCTGGCGTAGGAATACATACGACTACCAAAAATATTTAAATTGTTCGTACCATTTAAAATATGACTATATTTTAGGTATTTGTAAATAAGTTTCCTTGAAAAACAATGCTTTAGCATACATTACATCGAATTCATCAATTATTTTCAAGAACTAAGTCTTGTCAGGAGCAATGATTTGTGCTGAGGTTCAAACACTGTTTCACTTTCGGTTTGTCCGAGTGACTGCATAGGAGAGTTGATTAAAAATCAACTCCCAAAAAATTACTTAATTGACAATGCCTGAAATGTCATTAACTTTTCTCAATTTTGTATAATATTAACTAAAACAAATTTGTATGCAAAAAAGAAGCGCTGCTCATATGAAAATTTCGGAAACAAGGGTTTCTTAATACCTTTCTGTAGTTATCATATATCCAGAGCAATAGCATTTTTATATCACATAACACCGTTTCGACTTTGAACTGTACCGAACTCGAATAATAACCTTTCAAAATACCTACTTAATGTCGGGTTTTCAAAACTCGCTACCCATAGGCGCTTGTTCTACAGTAAAATTTACCCCAAAGTATAATAACACGTTATCATTATATCATAGGGTGAATTATCGCAGAAAAAGCGTTTGTGTCGATCGCTGCCATAACAATTGGTGTTAATACTCATATACCAATACTTATCTTGTAAGGTTTATTGAATGGATCAAATGTATTAAGTCAGCAGATTACCGATGTAATTTGTATGGAGCATCGTTTCAATTTAATCAATAAGCATCTATGTAACATCATATGCTGAATGTTTTTTGTATGTATGCCAATTCATTTTGAACATAGATGAACAGTTCCTAAAATTTGTTACATTCATTTTAGGTCTAAAGCTAAAGAAATACCTTACTGAAACATTGTAAACATTAAGAACAAAATAATAAATTTTGACCACAATTGTGACCATACCCCTTTAAGGTGGCTCTATACCACTTTTTGATGACGCAGTACGCAAAAAAGTAAATCTGGAAGCATGCAATTCCGGTACTGGCTGATTTAAACTGAGGCAAATTGTATGGGGACCGCTCTTTTTAAAAATTTGTGAAGTGAATAGTCTTAAATTTAATTTGTTAATTGGAAAAATCATTACTTACAAGTAATGTGACACCTTAACGTTGTGTCGTATTGTTTATCGAAATAAACAATTAAATCAAGTATAAGTTTTTAATTAGTTTCTTTCTTACAGCGTAGCGCGGTGGGTTAGTAGGTTCACTACAAACCTGTAGGTCATGAGTTCGAATCCCTTTGAAGACCATAAAATTTTTAACTTTCCAGAATTTTCTTAAACGTATTTTTTGGTTAAATACTGTAAAAAAAGAAAATTCTAAACCGGTGAAAGTATTTCAATTATAATATACTTTAATCCACATTAATATTGACAGATGTTCCTAACCACTATAAGGGGATGGGAGGGTGGCTTTGAATTTCTCTCAGGTTGGGATACATGAATCCTATTAGTTAATTTTCCCCTTTATTTAGTTGACATAGTTTTGCATTAAAGCGAATAAATTCACTTATATAGGCCTATAATGAAATACGCATATATTTGTCATTCCATCATGATATTTGGAAAATTGGGCCTTGGGACTTAGGAACGATAACTCTTACCTGAGGAACTTTCATACCAAATAAAATTTAAAATATTTTTTGTGTTTATTTGCAATGATTTTCATTCAAACTTTTTATGTAACAGTTATTAAAATACATTTTCTTATGACATCAAGCAGCTTTTCCAGATGATTTGTCAACAGAGTAAGAAAATATGAAAAATTATGTTTAGGGGATATACTAACAAAAATTGCAATAATAACATTTTTGAATGTTAAGGTACTTCACTACACCGAGACTTGTACTTTTTAAGACACTACATCACAAGATGGCGATTTAAATGTTTTGTTAAACTGTTTGTATCAATCGATTCAGATATATATCCTCATAGCTCAGTGGTTAAAGTATCAGGCTTGTAAACCGCAGGTCATGAGTTCGAATCCACCTGGGGCTTTTGTTTATATTTACTGAATGAAATTTTTGAATATATCATTTTTTATCAAAAATTGCACATTTGTTCGCCTATTTGACATAATACTTCTTATCCAATATGCTTTCTATCATAATCAATTGATTTTCTGCTGATTTGAGAAACTATTTCAAGGTGTAGTGAGGCACCTTAAGAAGTATTATATTTATTTTTAGGTGTCCGAAGGAAATATCCATCATATGACAAAGAAATACTCTTAATTTGTTTATAGTTAACTTTTTAAGAATTATTTTACAAAAACATGAAAAAACATTTAAAAATTATTTTAAAATACGTATAGTACCCCCATCATCATTTTGATATTTGATAAGTATATGTTTTGTGGTCTTCTATTGAAAATTGGAATAAACTATGGGTGTTTAGAGCCACCTTAAATTGTAAAAGTTAAATGCATCAAGTGGTGTAGGCCACACCTTCTCAGAAAAGCATCATGTTCTATGGGCCTTTAACCATGGGCCACCAAAAACAGCTTTAGTACATTATTCAAAGACTGTTATCAGCTGTTATTGGAATTTTAACAATGTCTTCAATTTTTCAGGGAACTGCCGGAGGCCGAGTACAGAAAGCAGACATTTGCCAGGAAAGGTCCCCTGTCTAAGACAGTGACCCTCACTTATCCCTTCAACCCCTACAACAAAGTCTAACCCCCACAACAAAGACATCCCCACTCCAGGGGAATGTCTGCATAAATGCCCTCATCTTGACTTTCATCAGATTCATTATGCTCAGATTTATTGTCTTCCTGTATACATGTATACCAAAAACTGTCAAATAAAAAAATTGGCTTTTATCAAAACTTCTTCCTTGTCTTTTATTTCTCTCTCCCCATCGCTCAAATAAAAATATTGTGAAAAGGCTAAGGGTTCTATAATTTAATGAGAACAAATTACTACATCTTTTATTTGATAAATGATATTTTGTGGCAAAAGCATGCAACAGTTTTTAAAACCAACATTTTATGCATAAAGGTCCACAACAAACAAACATAAGACATCGAAACAACAAAATTATTCCTCATCTGCACCAAACTGCTACCTATAACAAATACACCTAAATAGGCGTAATGAAGAATGTATGATATAAAACGGATGTTAAAAGATACTGAATTAATAGGACTTGATATATGTTACCATTCTCAGTCAATAGTTGTGTCCAGAGACAAATTTTGCACACTATACAGACTATATTATGCAAATTATACAATCATTGTACAACAAAGTCTCCTATATCAGATGTCCACGTATTTCACTCTCAATATTTGAAAGACAACAAACATTCACAGTTAGATCGGCCGTTGACGTTATTAAATCTACAACAAGCAGTCAAGTTAAAGCTCCTAGCACAGTATACATTATATGTGTGTTGTCTCTATGACAGTCCCTGGGGTAACAGCCCTACAGCTGCTCCTCTATGCGCTTCTCCTGGGCGTTGAGTTCGTCCCAGATGACCTGAGGAACGTCCGTGCCGACCTGGTCCTCCAGGAAGCGCTTGCTCTCACGCATGTCGTCCAGCCAGTAGTGCTTGGGCAGGCTGAACAGCTCATCCCACTTAATGTCGCCCAGCCCAGTCAGGTCAATGCTGCCTGTCAATAACAAACACACTCACTGAGACTCAATGGTCACTTGGCAATACAAACACTCCCAGACTCAATGGTCACTTGGCAATACAAACACTCCCAGACTCACCGAAATAGCAATATTGTATGAATATATATATAGGTTTCAAATGGCCCCCTAAAATGGACATATTTAACATTAAAACAAGTCTGAAATTCTCTCAAAATATTTTATAATGGGGCCAAAACTAACTCTGACAAATATAATGTTCAGTATTCAATTTTTTTTTTTAAAAACAGCTTCAAAAATATAACTTGCACCTACTAGCTGGTAAAAACATTAGGAAAAACCATGAGTCTGACCTTTCTTGGGAAGGTAACCAATTGGAGATTTCACAGCAATGGATTCATCTCCAGCACATCTCCTCAGGACCCAGTCCAAAACCCGCACATTGTCTCCAAATCCAGGCCACAGGAATTTCCCATGCTCATCCACCCGGAACCAATTCACATGGAAGATCTTGGGCATCTAAAAACAGTCCACTTGAAATTATCACACAGTTTACAATTCAATTAATTTATCCTTGATTATGTGTTCATGGGCCAGGCTTACTTTTATTATGAGTTCAGAGGCCAGACTTACCTTGGTTATGAGTTCAGGGGTCAGACTTACCTTGATTATGAGTTCAGAGGCCAGACTTACCTTAATTATGAGTTCAGGGGTCGGACTTAACTTTATAATTGGGTTCAGAGGCCAGACTTACTTTAATAATGGGTTAAGGGGACAGTCTAACTTTAATAATGATTTCATGAGCCTTACCTTTCTGTCTGGTTTCTCCATGTCAAGCCAGTGTTGTAGGTATTTTCCAAAATTGTATCCCATAAATGGCCTCATTGCCATTGGGTCATGCATGATTTTTTTTCCTGTGCAAAAAACAAAAATTAAATACCAGTATATGACAAACCAATGGTTTGATGTCACAGTTACCAGTAATGAAAATATGACTTGAATTTATATCTCATTTACTCATTTTTAATTAAAAAATAAAGTAAAAGTTTTCATGAATATTGCAGAATAACTTTGAGGTTGTTAACAGTGTAATAGTCTACTTATACAAGTGTATCACAAGGTACAAATTTAAATGACATACAGAAGACAGATACCGAATACCTTTGGGTCATGTTCCTTTGAATTTTTAGAAGGGTAATTTAATATATCTGTATGATGACTGGTCACATCTATCAATGTCTTTACTTATTGAGGATACCTGTAACAAGGCTGCTTACATCTAAGTATTAATACTTAAACTTATGGTAGCATACCTTTACTGATGGTAGCATACCTTTACTTCTGGTAGCCTACCTTTACAAATGGTAGCATACCTTTACTTCTGGTAGCCTACCTTTACTAATGGAAGCGTACCTTTACCTTTGGTAGTGTACCTTTACTTATGGTAGCGTACCTTTACCTTTGGTAGTGAACCTTTACTTATGGTAGCGTACCTTTACCTATGGTAGTGTACCTTTACTTATGGTAGCGTACATATACTTATGGTAGCGTACCTTTACTTATAGTAGCTATCTTTACTTATGGTAGAGTACCTTTACTTATGGTAGCGTACCTTTACTTCTGGTAGCGTACCTTTACTTCTGGTAGCGTACCTTTACTTCTGGTAGCGTACCTATACTTATGGTAGCGTACCTTTACTTATGGTGGCGTACCTTTACTTATGGTAGCGTACCTTTACTTATGGTAGCGTACCTTTACTTATGGTAGCATACCTGTATGTTCTGCGGCAGCAGTGGACTCAGATTTGACGCAGGCTCCAACCATGACGCCATGTTGCCAGCTGTAGGATTCAAACACCAGGGGTACACCTGGAGGAAATAACAAAATCTGTTTCATTAAACAATATTTACATTGTATCTTTGTCTGTGATAACACTACTAAAATGATTTTGTATTTACAGTCTAATAAAATGATATATTGTAGGGGCACAAGCTAGGTGTCCATAATTAAAAGAAATGGAAATCACGTAAATATGTCGATATTTTAAGATTTAATTGTACAATTGCTAAAATAATATATAAGTAATAAGGAATCATTTTATGAATAATATGAAATGATAAGTTTGAATGGTGCGTGGTCAAATAAATCATAAAGGCTTTTGGGCTTTCATGGATTTGACCGAGCCCCGACAAAAAATATCATCTTATAATACACATGTACTCAAAGAATGATTCCTTATTCCCTAATCGAAGGTGGCAAATAGTTATTTAGAAATCAATTAATTTAAAAGAAAATGTTGACACAAAATTGAGGGTTTACTATGCACATATCTATGATCTAACACTTGAGATACCTATTGATATCCTATATTCTATAGAACCAACAATTTGTGTTTCTGATGAGTAGACACTGACCTGTGGGACGTCGTCCCCCAAAGATGAGAGCGCTGACTGGCACTCCCTCAGGGTCCTCCCACTTTGGGTGGATGATGGGGCACTGGGACGCCGGGCAGGTGAAGCGGGAGTTGGGGTGGGCAGCATTGCCTGGCATTCCTATCTTCCATGGCTGTCCCAGCCAGTTAGTGATGGCAATGTTCTGGAAGAGGAAATCACAAACTCTGTTTATATTTACAACTTGTGAAAGAAATATTAATGTATTAGCAAAGTGTAAAATGGCATAATGCCTTGTTTAAACAAGGAAATTTCCCCGACAAGATATGTGAGGAGGTAATATTGGTATAAATTTTTGCCAGATTACTAACTCGTTTATCCTTTCTTACAAAAACTTAGCTATATCCTGTGATCAATAGTTGTGCATACCATTACTGGTGTTTAGTATTTGTATTTACTGTACAGTTTATACAAATAGTACTGACTTTATCAATCTCATCCTCCATTCCCTCCCAGAAGAACCCGCCATCTGCTGTTTCTGCCACATTTGTGAAGATGGAGTTCTTCTGAAATGACAGCATGGCATTGGGGTTAGTTTTCATGTTGGTGCCTGGAGCCACTCCAAAGAAGCCGTTCTCGGGGTTGATGGCTCTAAGGACACCCTTATCGTCAAATCTAAGCCACGCAATGTCATCCCCTAAAAGACATATGTCATCAGATATTAAAACATCAGCTTTTACAATGAATAAAGCATAATTTTGCTGACATTAGATCTTAAGGTAAGGCTATATCTTGTACATTAAATAACACAATTCAGTCAGTATCTTCTGAAATTAGCACCAAACTTTATTCACAAACCTTATAAGGTAGGAAAACAAAACCTTTGCTCATTTTGCTGTTGTGCACTTACCGACAACTCGAACTTTGTACCCTGGGATGGTTGGCTGGATCATGGCAAGATTGGTCTTCCCACAGGCACTCGGGAAAGCTGCACAAACAAATTTCTCTTCTCCTGTTTTCTCATTGGTCAATCCCATAATCTGAACAAAATAGATATTCATCAAAATCTATTTTTCATCACAAAAAACCCTTATCTGCTAGGGCTATATGAAGCAAGTTCTTAAGATTTTGCTTGTTTTACAATAAGGAGATGGACAATGAAGTCCTACTCACCAACATGTGCTCGGCGAGCCATCCCTCATCCCTGGCAATGACACTGGCAATTCTCAGAGCAAAGCACTTCTTCCCCAGCAATGAGTTACCTCCGTAACCACTACCAAAGGACACAATCTCACGGCGGGCCGGAAAATGACCGATCATGATCTTGTCTGGGTTACATGGCCAGTGGTTGACGACCTTTCCTGAAATCAATGGAATCAACAGTCAATAAACTCCTGTTGTAGAGATCACATTATGAATCCTACACACTTAACTACAAACAGTTTTGTGAACTTGAAAAAAGTGGTTGAATGAACATTAAAATTTGTCAAGATACTTAAAAACTGAAAATGAAGCCATGTACTGATCTGGGAATAACTTACTCTGCACAGGTCTGGGACAGCCCATGGAATGCACACATCTCACAAAGTCATTGTCTCCCAGAACCTCCCAGATATCCGCTGACACTCTGGTCATAATTCTCATACAGAGCAGGACGTAGTTGGAATCTGTCAGCTGGACCCCTATCTTACTCAGGGGACCCCCGATGGGCCCCATACTGAAGGGGATCACATACATAGTCCTACCTGTAACAGTCACACAAACATTTATCTAGCTATCAAAATTATTTTTTCTCCTGAAAAAAAAATATTTTTTATGTTTTTAATATGCAATTTTAAAAAAAATGCTCTTAACATTAAAGCAATTATCAACATGAAGGAAATTCTAAACAACTGCTCCTTAACTTTCATGCATAAAGAAGTGAGTTATTGTATAAAGACAACACACCTGCCATGCAGCCATCAAAATCACCATTCACCTCCTCCTCCAGTTCCTTGGTGTGTTTCCACTGTCCCAGAATTCCCCTCACTCCCTGTCGCACATGGGGGACTGTTTCATATTTATCATCAGTTGCAATCCACGTTTTTGATTCCACCCGAGCAACATCAGCTGGGTCAGTACGGCACAAGTAGCTATAAATTATAGTGTCAAGCTTTTGAAGTTGGTTATTTTTAGAAGGCATCTTGCTCTATTACCTTGCATGTTGTGAGAATAACAAGAGATATCTATAGTGTGTAGATAATTAAAATGTTTACCAGTTTTCGTATTTCTTTAATTTTGTGAGGACCCCCCTCTCTATCAGCTTGTGGGTGACCTCCTCAGCTTCTGCATGAGACCCATCACAGATATACAGAGCGCGTGGCTTACACGTGTACACCTGTGATTATAAAGAGAAGTTATTTAACAACAATACTGTGTACTGGTAATAAATCTATCAACTTATAAAAGTATGATCACTATTAGGAGTAATGGTAAATGGCTTTTTAATATGGTACATATAAGGTTATACAATTTGTTTTTCTTGAACATTTTTGATGATTGGTAAATAACCTAACATGCTGTATATACAGATGCATATTTCTTTCTGTTGAGAAATAATGTGTGAGACTTATTGTGTTATAAGAAATAATCACTCAACACTAAAGTTAGCATCTCATCTTCTGTTGTGCATGATCATTTACTGCTATGTTAAAAGATAAATACATCTTGACTTTTATTTTGAAGACAAAGAGAGGCTTTTCTACCAATTTTTTTTGTTATAAGCACACCTAGAGTCTAGTACAGTAAACAGATGATCAGGCCTGACTCTTCCCGCTGTTTGTCACAGCTTCTACACAGAACAATGACTCCTGTCATAATGAAAGCTGCTAATTAATCAACATCTCCAGTTGCTGAGACAATACTAAAAAATTTTAATGCTACCATAAAGTCTGCACACATACCCATTTTGCCAAGAACTTCTGCACTTTCTTGGGCAGCATGTGGAAATCGCCTTTGACGATCGGGACATGACCCAGCTTTTGTATCACGATCTCGTGAATTTCCATGAACTCTGGTGCGTCGTCCTCCATCTTTTGACCAAACAATTACTCAACCTGTTGATGAGCAATCGCCTGTTTTTATCACGTACATGTATGAATATCACTAGATAAACTGTTAATTTACCATCTGTCCATCTGTCAACTGCCTTGTACAACATTTAGCTCATTATATTCAGGCTAGTTTTATAAAATGTTACATGATATTTCAGTCTAATTTTTATAAAACTTTACATGATATTCCAACAGCAGGTTACATGAATCAAAACATTAATGATAAAAGATAACAAAGATTAAATAAGTTTTATTGTGCCTAAAATGTATACAGTTATCCTTTATTTGATCATCCTATGTACTGTATTTTCCTTTTTATAAATTCAACAGGAACTTATTAACTTGTAAGTTTATACTTTCCTCCTGTTAATTGTTCCCTTTACACGGTCTACACAGATATCCAATTGTTTAAGAGTTCATAGGTAAGGAAATTATGCACTTAAGCTCGGACCATCTCATATTTTGACCTCTGACAGAATGACCTCTCTACTGATTACACAGCCTTATCATGTCAGGATAAAATGGGGTGGATAGAAAACATGAAGTTATTTAATATATTAACCAGTCATTTTTTACAGGTGAAAACTAATGTCCACAGATCACATCTAAATGAACACACTTCAGCACGACTTCTCTAACTACTCTGCCAATTAACACAAAAACCCAATTCTGGGTATTCCCAAAACACACTTCACAGAGAGAAGCTAGGAACAAGAATACTGATGTTAAATTTTAATCTTTTCTTTTCCCACAGCTGATACCTCTTATCAAAACAAGTTTGAAGTCATTTCCCCATTCTCTTTGTGTGATACAGCAGGAAAGTGCTTCCCCAATAGTCATTACCTAGATTCTCACTAATTTTGCAAACAAACCGGCACATATATCTGATCTAAAGATGTGCTTACCTGTATTGCCTGGCAAATAAATAAGTAGTAATACAGCTAGGCACAGTACACATAGGCTCTTTAAATGCAGCAAGTCTACATGTTTACATGTTAAATCACACATCACCCCACCTTACCAAACCCATGTCAGATCCGTGGGACATGTTGATGTTATTTTCATAAAAAATATTCTTATCTTTACCCCTTTAAAAGCCCGTGCTATCAGTTATAACCTGGGAACAATGCACATTAATTATGAGACGCAGTTGCTCCGTCCTTGAACTGAAAACACACCGCCGGTACCGTGTATACCGGTCTGGACATCAAGCCAACTCCCCGATAGACAGGTAAAACTGTCACGTATACCCCCGCCACTACATAAACATAATCCATTAAACATAGTTCTATGTATCAGATAATGTGCAAAATGCAGCCATAATTAAATATTGTAGACTAAAGATGCATGTGCATCAACAAAATCAAGTGTCACGTACAGTCATTTACTTAAAAATATTTAGTTTTTCGGGATTCAATTGACAATCCTATTTTAAGACAGTTCTTGCGTAACAATGTACACTGATTGGCATAAAAATCACAACATGTCACTTACCCAAAAAAGAAGAAAAAGATACAGACGACCCAAAGCAGTGTTGCTCAGTCAGCAGAAAGCGGAATGCGACAAATAGCGTCTCTCGGATATTACTGGATTTTTCTTTCGAAGGTCCTAGAAAGCGAGGGTTTACGAAAAATAATAGGGATTGTAAACAAGGACGTGCAAGGTTATATTAATCATTAGAAATGTTTATCGGATGTACAGGAGAAGTGCGTAGTAAGAAATTCCAAACATGTATTTTTGTGTTGTTTATTTTTATGCACGGAAAAATGTTTTAGGGCAGTCTGTAAGAAATTAAATACAGTAGATCATGGATAAGAGACATACATATATAACAATTTATCCGAGTAGATTAACAATTCTATCATGTCTATTATGACATGCAAAAGGATTTTAGGGTAGAAAAGGATTTACCAAGAGAACAAAATGTTATTACCTAAGCAGTAATTAATTGATTAGTGAAGACAGACAGAGACATTTTTAATTTACGTGTCTCCTGTGAAGATTGCATTAAGGGCTACATGGGGACAAGCAAAATTTGAAAATAAAAAAAAAAGAATATCGATATATGTCTGGTATGAATTTTGTTTTCAATACTTTTTCTATTCCTAATAAATAAATAATTAGGGTCTTCCGTTTCCGGAACGGAAGACCCTTTTGTTTTTCTTCGGTTTCTTTTTATTATTATTATACTTTTTCTTTTTTTTCTGACTCCTTTTTTGCTTCATAACTCAAAAAGTTTTCAACCGATTTCAATGAAATTTCCAGAGATTTTAGCAAGTTATTGTCCCTCACAGATGTTAAAGTTTTACAGACAACGTCACTTCCGTTTTGACGTTACGTCATTTTTAAAATTTTAAAAAAGTCATTTTGTCCGGGACTTTTCTCAAAAATGCTTTAAGATAGAGGCTTGAAATTTTCAATGGTTATGATTTGGTCGATTTACCTCTGTAATGAGGCTATATAATAATTATTCGTCACTTCCGGTCGAAACCGGAAGCGAATCAAATTTTTCGAAAAATTGAATTTTTTGATCAAACAAAAAACGTATACGTAGTTTGTAGAGCTTTTTATGCTGAATGTAAGGCTGAAAACCGTTTGAAATTTGGAGGATGCATTAAAGAGATATCGGGGTTTAAAAACTGATTTTCCCGGAAATTTTGATGCCGCGTTCTTGGTTTCAAAAATAGTACAAAATTCACACTGAAAGTAACTTCTACTGCAACAATTCGTACTGATCATAAAACTTTATAAAAAAACATAAAATTAGATGCATATTGTAGAGTTTGCAATGCTAAATACAAAACTTAAATTCGTTTTAAAATCGGATACTGCATTGCAGAGATATCGCGGTTTAAATATTGATTTTTCCGGAAATGTTGATTCCTCGTTATTGGTTTAATAAATAGTGCAAAATTCACACTGAAAGTAACTCCTGCTGAAAAGATTTCGTACAGGTCATAAAACCGAACTCCTTTTTTATATAGTTAATCAGAGTGTTTATTGAAACAATTTCGTTAATTCGGTCGATAATTACGTTGTTAGTTTTCTATTAGTCTTAATAGTTTTAACCGAAATAATTATCGTACGATTCACCATGTCAACTCGCCATGTTTTGACTGCGAACAACAGCTGATAGCGGTGTATCAGAAGAATGGCCTGCAAGACGGCGATAGTGGAAATTTCAGCTCAACTAACGTATGACAGATTATAAAGGTATGTTTCAATACAGGATATATCGTATTGACTTTTTCTTTTCAAAGTGTTTGTGCACTTTTCAATCTATTCCGACATTCCTCTGACTCTAACCTCCGCTTTTGACGTGCGTAACCATGCGCGGATCTAGAGGGGGGGGGGGGGGTCGGGGGGGTCCCGACCCCCCCCTGGAAAATGAAAATTTATTAAATTTACATAGTAAAATTATCGCGAAAATATGCCTCGGACCCCCCCTGGCAAACACAATTATCCTTCGGACCCCCCCTGGAAAAATTTTCTGGATCCGCGCATGGTAACAATATAAAAGCGGGCATTTGAGTCAGAGAAATCTCGGGATATTATCTGTCCAATGTATTTTCACGTGTATGTTTTGCACACTACTCTTTTGAATTTCTATTTATTATTCTGTATATGTATGTCTTATTTTGTATTGAACAACACAGCACACACTGTAAAACTGTGCAATTAAAAGGGGTGGGGGTCCAAAGGCACACAAGAGTAGAATGTTGTAATTAGAGTGCATGTTTGCATGATGATAACTTTACCCTAAATATTTGAATATAGCAGATCTTTACCATATCACCTCCACTTAATTAATGAATTAAAGAACTCAGACAGGCTTGTGCTTAATTAAATAAATATATTTGACATGGTAAATATTCAGTCTAATTAAAATTAGAACTTTTGTGTGGCTCGCCGTTATATATGATTATCGCCTGTGAAAGAGCATGTAAAACAGAGTGCAAGATGAAAAGAACTTTAAGTTCAGATTTTAGATTTATGTTCCCTGATATCTATAAAACATTTTTCTCAAGATTTGATTATTTCACAGAACCATTGTAAATTCTTTGAGATTAGTTTATCTTTTATATATATTGAATTTTATTGATTCATTTTAGGTAAACTTTACATGCAGAACACATCTACATTGTAAACAATTTTTACAGTAAGACTAATGTATGTAATAATTTTTACTACATGTGCCTCAGATCTCTCTCTCTCTCTCTCTCTCTCTCTCTCTCTCTCTCTCTCTCTCTCTCATGCTTTTAATCTTGGCAAAGCATCACAGAGCAACATCATTTTGTGCATATCTCTATCTAGTAAAAGAAATCAACAATGCTTTAAATTTCAAAATGAGCATGTATTATCGTGCAATCCCTCATTTTTTCATTGTGCAACTAAAATCCAAAGCTTTGTAAAATTGTTTATGGAATTTTATACATACTAAACATAATATTGTTTTTAAAACCTGTCATTAATAAGAAAAGAGAAAAAAAATCCTCGCTAAATTTATTTGCAAAAAAAAAACCCAGTAGAATTCATTTAATAAAAAATGGTATAGCAGAAAATTATACTTTGAGGCTGTTTGGATGAAATACTGTAAGTCGTTTTAATTCCACCGTGTTAAAATTTCATGATTTTTACTAAAGTATCGATTGCGATGGTTTTAATTTCACGCTGCTTAAAAATTCAATTGATCAGAATAGAAGCATTTAAATTTCATAATATTTGGTTAAAGTGTTCAAACTAATGCTTCTTAGGAAAATCAAAAAATAGAGGGGTGGTATACATGTAAGGGTATTTCTAAGTGATGTGATGCTTTTGTCATGATAATATCATGTATATGTATGTAGTTTTGAATAAGGTTTCTTATTTAGGGAGGTTGAACAACAGTTGACCTCTAAAAGATTAGGTAAAGATGCTTTATTTATGGAGAGCCCTATGAATCTGTGTTAAATAGAGGAAAGTGGAAATGCTGGGTTCACTTAAATGGCCATATTTATCTTAATCCTTAATGGAATTGGCAAAATGAGGTATACTATTTCTCAGAATAGCATAAGCTTTGTAAGTTTAAGACAAGATGACTTTTCAGAGAATGTTAGTATAAGTTTCAAGACTACATGGTATTTTCAGATTTCTCATTTAACTGTAATTTTGAGTGGATTTTGTACCAAAAGTAGTCTATTTTGGGAAAATGGATGATTTTGTTGGTTATATATGTCATTACATGATTTATTAGCTATAATATACAAGGGAAGTAACTCCCTTTTAAATGTGTAGAATGACCACCACTAGAGTAAATTGGCTTAGAAAGTAGGTATTTCCTATCCTGATGACAATTAATAGGCTTAAGTTAATTACTGAGATAAGAATAAATACTGTAAAAGAGTTTTGATCAATTGAATTATTTAAATGATAAATTTGCAGCAATTTTGCTGTCTGATTTCATGAAATAACATTAAGCAACCTGACTTATATAACTCAATTTTTTTAAAACAGCATATTTTTCTTTCAAATAAAATTCACATGTAGACAAATGCAGTTATCAAAGTATACAATATGTCAAAAAACTCAAGTTTTTGCTCCTTCCTATCCAAAAGTGATATTTTAGATATATTTACAGAATTCAAAAAGCCACCCCCTCTTTCCAATTGTCTGCATTATCATTACAAGTTGGATATGTAAATGTACATTTGACCTTGAAATAACATCTGCTATAATAATTACTCTCGAAATGATCAAGAAACAACATATTTTTACCCTTTTATTGTATATATGCATCAAAAATGTAGGAAAACATGTAAAATTTGAACATTTATCATGGAATTCTCATCCGTCCCCAGGTACCCGGTTGTGTTTGAATTTCATTTTAATAAAGAGCAGACATCACACTTGTAGGTCTTACTATTTTAGCAAAGTTAAAAGGAGACTAGAAACCAGAATATGTAAGATATTCACTAAATATGACTACAAGCTTCCTGTTTCATGAAAACAAGAAATCACATGTATGGCGGCATGTCTTTTTGTAAAAAAAATGTTACATTTCATCCATTTATCAAGAAAAGATCAATTTTCAATATCAGTGATGGTTGTTTTCAAATATGTGTGAGAAATGACTCAAGGGAATTGCCACAAGTTTCATAATATTAGGTTAAGGTAACTGCATACTCGTAAAATTCTCTGATGAAAGTTGAAAAACCGAATTGATTTCAACTTATTAGACTTTAATTTCATCAATTGTTAGAAAAAATATACATGTCATCACACTTTTTGAGATGCCAGATAAACATAAACTAAAGCATATTTTAGCACCAGAAAACCGTATTTTTTTGGTTAAAAATAAAATTTTTGTAGGCAGAAATTTGTTTATCTTGTTTAATTTTATTGTCAACTTTATCAGAAAACTAAAACTACAAAAATCTTTTAAAATTCATTGTTGGGATAAGAAAAACTATGGCATTTAGACATACAACTGATAGATCAAAGTAAGAAAAAGAGTTATTTCCCCTTAGCATCGATAAAATGTATAAGAAATTGGAAATTTTGCATAAAATTAAGCTGCGAAAATATCTTGAACCTACCAATAATTCTAATTTCTTCTGTGTTATTATATTTGCATAAAATAGATAAAACTATCTTGCAAAAATTTTACAAAAAAGTATGACATTACAGAACACTGGATCTACTTTAAAGTGTTCAAACTAATGCTTCTTAGGAAAATCAAAAAATAGGGGGATGGTATACATGTAAGGGTATTTCTAAGTGATGTGATGCTTTTGTCATGATAATATCATGTATATGTATGTAGTTTTGAATAAGATTTCTTATTTAGGGAGGTTGAACAACAGTTGACCTCTATAAGATTAGGTAAAGATGCTTTATTTATGGAGAGCCCTATGAATCTGTGTTAAATAGAGGAAAGTGGAAATGTTGGGTTAACTTAAATGGCCATATTTTTCTTAATCCTTAATGGAATTGGCAAAATGAGGTATACTTTTTCTCAGAATAGCATAAGCAAGTTTAAGACAAGATGAATTTTCAGAGAATGTTAGTGTAAGTTAAAGGTAGCAAGGGACAGTTTCGGATAAAGTACCCGTCAATATTTTTGTAAAATTGAGAGTTGCTGTACTTGAAGGCTCATGAGTTCTAAATTCATGAAATGATTTTTAATGATTATCATTAGTTTAATAGAGGGATGTCTCTTGTTGAAATTGATATTCAATATAAAGGCCCCATATGTTAGGTACATGAGATTCAGAAGTAAAATGTGAAATCTGTGGCTATGACTGTTGTGTTGACTTTAGACAGTGAAAATGCAAGTTACAGACGAGAGGGAAAATAACACAAAAAGTAGGTGGATGGGACATTATATACTAAACACCGGTAAGTTTCTGACTTGTGATAGAGCAACATGCACATTGTACGGAAGGTCAACCCTTTGCAGGGAATTGGCTGGGGGAGGTCTAATAAGCTGAAAAATTAGCAAAATATGGAAGGGTCAATATCTCATAAAAACCAGTATGTAGAAAATTTTACAGGTTTTGACTAGTAATTTTCTTCAGAAATTGGTGATTGGCCTTATTAAGAGTGAATTAAAGGTATTTGTGCTGAATGGGAACTGAGGAAATTCTAGTTACAGGGTTCCGAAGACACACGTCCCCAGGCTACAATGAAATGTATCAAAAAAACTGTCCTGTGCCATCTAATGTCATGAATCGGGATATGTCATACTAATTACACTGCATGTTCAGTGTATTTTTTTTTTCAGAAATACCATGCATATGTTAATGTAAACACAGCTATTATTAGTACCGGTACATGTATTAACACAGCCTATTGATTTTTTTAATTTCAGCTATTGGTGGCCACATGGTTTTTACCTGTTGATTCTTTTCAGCTCTTGAGGTTAACCTGTCACCTCTACCCACATGCATATTCCTTATGTGTTCTACAGACTATTCACCAGTAATTCAAATTAAATTGGATAATTCATGAACAGTTACTTTAATGGAACTTTAAGAAAGTATCATGCCTTGATGTAGTTTGTGTTTGAAAAGAAATTATAACAAACAAAATTATGGCTGTTTAAAGTAATTTACAAATGTTAGCTGTGAAAATTTGTTTTTCAATAAAAGTATGCCATTATGTTTCCTTTATTTTAGTTTTAGCTCACCTGAGCCAAAGGCTCAAGTGAGCTTTTCTGATCACAATTTGTCGTTGTCGTTGTTGTAAACTTTTCATATTTTCATCTTCTTCTCAAGAAGCACTGGGCAGATTTCAACCAAATTTGGCACTAAGCACCACTAGGTGAAGGGGATTCAAGTTTGTTCAAATGAAGGGCCACGCCCTCTTTAAAGGGGAGATAATTGAGAATTGTTGAAAATTTGTTGGTATTTTTCAAAAACCTTCTACTCAAAAACTATTCGGCCTGAAATGCTTAAACTTGTGCGGAGGCATCCTCAGGCAGTGTAGATTCAAGTTTGTTCAAATCATGGTCCCCGGGGGTAGGGAGGGGCCACAAGAGGGGGATGAAGTTTTACATAGGAATATATAGAGAAAATCTTTTTCTCAGAAACTAATCAGCCAGGAAAGCTGAAACTTATGTGGAAGCATCCTTAGGTAGTGTAGATACAAAGTTGTGAAAATCATGACCCCGGGGGTAGGTTTGGGCCACAATGGGTTGGAGGGAGGGTCAAAGTTTAACATAGGAATATATAGAGAAAATATTTAAAAATCTTCTTCTCTGAAACTAATCAGCCAGATGGTTAAGACTTTGGCCCCAGGACAGTTCTTTGGCCTCACAAGAAGGTTCAGAGTTTGATGTAGGTTTATATCCCATATATAAACTATTGTTAAGGATCTTTTTGAGAACTGCAATACTCAACATGCGATATGACTATAAAATCATCCTTTTAGGAAAGGAACTAATGATCATAAACATAAGAATATTTAGGGGGGGGGGAATGGATTTTATTTATACAGGATCTACATGTATTATTGTACATTGTCCAGATAGTTTGCATTGTGACTCCATTAAGCTGATTTTATCATACCTATTGTTTCTCAGGTGAGCGATGTGGCCCATTTGCCTCTTGTTTTAGTTTTTCATTGTTTTTCAATATTAAAAATTAAACATATGTAACTTACGGTATATTTCATGATGAGTACAAAACTAAAAGCCGTTTTTAAATCGGACGATGCATAGCAGATATCGGGGTTTAAAAATTGATTTCTCGGAAATTTTGATTCTGCGTTTTTGGTTTCAAAAATAGCGTAAAGTTCAAACTCGTACCAAAAATAATTCGATTTTTGTTAAGTACTTTGACACCTTCGGAATTATTTTTTTGTTAAGTCGTTCTTAGAATCGAGCTTTACTCTTTAATTTAACGGAAGACCCACTCGTTGCTTTGCAACGAGCTTTGCTCTAGTTTAATATTGTTATTACATTTTTCCGACACAAGTCACATGATCAAAATGTAACTAAATAAATAGATATTTTCCAACGGTTACATCGATCTACCATATTATGGCACGCCAAATTCACAAAAATGAGCTAAACATAGCTTCACAGTCAATAAACTATGTTTAACGGTTGTAAACTATAGTTTACGGAGAGAAAACTATATAGTTAACGACGATAACCATATCGACGCTAAGTACGGACTTGCCTTTTTCAGTGCTGCATGTCATATCATTAATGATGATCATATATGTATAGCGAAGGCACTTGTCAGGCACGTAGCATTGTTTTTGATAGCGGGAACCAGACTTGTCCTAAATAAAAATAAAAATCAGTGGGGGGAGGGGGGCGCATAGTACATAAACATCTATTATATATATTAAGCCAATTTTTCTAATTTTCCCTTATATTTTTATAATGTTTCCCCAAAACTACGCACGTGTCCGTCACTTTTCCTTTGAATGCAGTTTACGGAAGGTGCACTCTACTGCAAGTCCACGTTCCGAGTTACACGAATAAGTACATAAGGATAAACTTTGTTGCAAGAACAAGTGCATGTAGTTGATAGTTACCAACAAACATATCATTTTCATTAATTTGTGAGATTTTCCTCATTATATCATAAATTGATTAATAAGTGCGTGTATATATCATAATGCATACATTTCTGCTTAAATTGAACTAATTACGCCCGTGTAATACGCACATATGTAGTTCTTAAAGGCTGCCAACACGCAGTTACTGAAAGTATAAAACGAAGTTTAATTTTCGTTGCCTGCATACAGTTTTAATTGGTTTGGTCTGTACCATACTGTGCAGATATATTTATATGAGTCGTCGCTCTTTAGAAATATATATTTTTTTCAATTCACCATAAATTGTCCAAGAGGCTGTAAAATTGCTATTCAACTTTGTGGTAATTCAGTAAGGGCCCCCAATGCTACATGTACGTGCCTGATGAAAAATCTCAGTCTGCTCTTCCTAAAAAAAATCAATACAACCTTACTGTATTTCCATTTTCGTTTAAATCTTTTAATCATTACATATGTACGCACTTGAACATGTGATCCTTTACTCTTTTAATTGTGTTCATTTGTATATACTTAGCTGAAATACACATTCACCATCTGTTACATTACGTAAATTGATTCTCCGACAATCAAGACAAAATTTGATACTTTGTTCGAAAGACAAAAAACAAAAACAAAACAACTTTGGTCTATGCAAATAGTTAAATTTCTTGTATACATATTGTTTATAAACAAAACAGTGCCACCATAGGTACAACAATATGGAATAGAATTTTTTCCGGATTAGCGCCTCTTGGGGCATGACATGTAACCTATACAGTAGGTCAGTTTTGTATAGTAACATAATGAAAGGTATATAAATCATATATTTACAACGTACCTAATTATAAACTAAACTCTAAAAATTAATTCTGATCTAACACTGGACACGTTATCTCTTCTCGTACGTTTTTTGTTTATTTGTTTGAATCAGACATAAAGCTCTAAATTAGGTAGACGTTACATTTCTACGTCCCCCGATATTTTGTCAGGAGATGAATGGAATCAGGAATTTTGTATAAACATCATACCATTGTCTCATACGAGTTGAAACCCCTTTTACGATTTTTGCTATCAGACGCGCCCCTACTGCCTGCTTAAGACTATATACGGAAGGGTATAAAATTCAGTTTCCTTGTCCATTTGGGAACCTGCACCACTACCCCCAACTTATATACAACATTCATGAACTCTTGTAATCGGCAACATTTTAAATTCTGATCAGTTTTGTTCTTATTTCTGGTATTCAAATTCAAAATTTTTTACCACAACTTCAAGTTTAAATGATGAAATGCTTGTGAAAATAGTTTCCATCCCTTCCAGATATTGTCGAAGCGAGATGTGAAAGTCATCATCTATAATAGGTCAATCTCTGCAGTCCTCCTATAAATCCATTATTATATTTAAACAGTTCCAATTGAAATTTGATGTTCTAAATTTGCTACCATGTTGCAACACTTTAACCTCCATCCCAAGTATAAAAGACAAACAACTTTTCTGTTTTTGCATAAAAAATTTATATTCCTTTAAGAGGTATATCCCCTATCTTGGACAATCTAGCCCATCAAAATATTGCCTGTAATATACAGTGCATCAGCTGTTTGACAAGAATATGCACAAATACATGTATTATGCCAAAGGCAGTGAGACTCATACCAGTAACAGACATTACAATATTACAAATTACAGAAGTGTTATCACAGAAATATGTAATCAAATCTTTAAACATCAAAATACTCTGTTCAAATCATTCACACAATAAGAAGTCTTTGGTTGTCAGATGAGCATGGAATGGTTTATATTATGGGGTGAGTTTTGCTACGTTCTTGCCACCATTAAGAAGCTTTTGTGTCCAAAATGATGGCATCAAACACAACCAAGGGGACAGAACTCCTGAGATCAAATACATGAACCACATGATGCATACACGAGTCACATTAAAAATTCCGGGTTTTATTGCACCGCAGTAGTCGTAAACACCTCTCTCTCTCTTAAATACATAGTCTGTAATACATAAAATTATATTATCACCAAATCTAAAGCATGTAAGAAAAAAATAAAAATGTTTAAATAATGAAAACTCCCTCGCTTGTACATAATATAAAATAATGAGATGTGACTAAAAATCTGAAATACAAAGTAAGTACAAATGCAGAAACATAAAATGTCACACGGAGTGTCAGCATGTTTCCGAGCAGTCTACATATCGGAGTAACGGAAGAGACTGCTGTTTACATGGAGTTGACGCGAGCCTCCAGGCTTCTCAGTTCTTTCATTATTTCTGGAGGGAGATCTTCATGAACCTGCTCATCAAAGTATTTGCCAATGTCCTTGACCTCCTTCTGCCAGTACTCTTTGGGAATACTGAACAAGGCATCCATATCAACATCCTCCTGCAGACCTTCCAGATTCAGCGATCCTTTCCTGGGAAGATTTCCGATGGCTGACTGGACAGCACAGTCTTCTCCATTAACACGTCGGAATATCCAGTCCAAGACCCGGGAGTTCTCCCCAAATCCTGGCCACATGAAGCGGCCGTTTTTGTCCTTTCTGAACCAGTTGACGTGGTAGATCTTAGGAAGATCCAGATCTTGTTTCTGTTGAAAGCTTAACCAGTGTTCCAAATAATGCCCAAAGTTGTATCCAAAGAATGGACGCATTGCAAATGGATCATGCATGATAACTTTGCCTGCAAACAATAAACAGATAATAAGCTTTCATGCTGAAGAAAAACTATTCAAAGGAAAGATGGGCAGAAATTACTTAAAATTTACAGTTTTGAAAATTTGTTTAAATCCAACTTACTTTTGTGCTCAGCTGCTGCAGTTGCTTCAGACCTCATAGAGGCTCCAATATATACACCATGCTGCCAGTTAAAGGCTTCATACACCAGAGGAACTCCTACAATATAGAACCCAAGTCACATTACAAGAGAGATAACTCTAGTACTCCTAACAAATCAAAAAGACAGAAGAACAGCGGGACCGTCTAAGACAATCGGCACCACCCACCTTCAGGTCTGCGGCCACCAAAGATGATAGCCTCAATGGGAACACCCTCTGGATCCTGCCATCTCTCGTCCATAATAGGGCACTGGGCTGCTGGTGTACAGAACCTGTTGGGGGAAAACGAAGACATTAAATCCAACATCACTCCAAGCCATACAAGTCACTGTTGTACAAAATAACGGAGATATTTTATGCGCAGAAGTGGACTGACCTTGAGTTGGGGTGGGCGGCGGGTTTGCCCTGTTCTGCATGCCAGTCCTCCACTCCCAGCCAGGACTTTATCTTGGTCGTTCTGGAGACTTCTCCCTCCAGCCCCTCCCAGAAAACACCACCGTCTGAGGTCTCGGCGACGTTGGTGAAGATAGTGTTTCTGGAAATAGTTTCCATGGCCATAGGATTGGTCTTCATTGAGGTTCCTGAAAGTATTCATGAACAATTAGGTCCAATGTACTGAAGGTCTAACTTACTGGTTTTACATAACAGTTTTGTTGATTTTTCAAACTGTTGTAATCTTTTTCTTACCTGGAGCTACTCCAAAGAATCCAGCTTCTGGGTTTATGGCCCTGAGTTTTCCATCCTTATCGAACCTCATCCAAGCAATATCATCACCAACACAGGTAATTTTGTAGTCTGGTAAAGCAGATTTCATCATTGCCAAATTGGTTTTTCCACATGCACTTGGGAAAGCAGCTGCAAAGTACTTCTTCTCTCCTTTGGAGTTTTCAATTCCCAAGATCTACAAGAAATTGATTTACTATCAAATAATATCCCTTCACAACCATGTTTGCATGTTCAATAATTCCATGAAAATGCTTTTTTCAGGGTGGATGTATAAAGATGTTTACCAGCATATGTTCTGCAAGCCAGCCCTCTCTCCTACCAAGTATTGAACCAAGTCGGAGGGCGAAGCACTTTTTGCCCAGTAGTGAGTTACCCCCGTATCCGCTTCCATAGGAGCAGATCTCGTTCCTCTCCGGTAAATGTGCAATGATGGTTTCCTTAGGATTGCAGGGCCAGTTACTGACCATGGGCTCTGAAAGAGAGAAAAAGCAAAATACATAAATTGAAATTTACTACCATCTATGTTCATCTCATAATATACAAAATTATTTTCATTGATTCTTTTCTGTAATCCTGAACATAAATCTGCCAAAAACCCACCTTTCAGAGGATATGGTGCTCCCACAGAATGCAGACACTTGACAAAGTCTCCATTTCCAAGGGTTTTTAACACTTTCTTTCCGACCCTTGTCATGATCCTCATGCTTGCCGCCACATACGCTGAATCCGTGAGCTCGATGCCAATCTTAGAGAGAGCTGACCCCACTGGTCCCATACTGAATGGGATCACAAACATAGTCCTGCCCTTCATACAGCCTGGGAACCGCATGTTGAGCTCTGTGTCAAGGTCATCGGGGGACATCCAGTTTCCCAAGGTGCCAGTGATGCCATTCTTGACCACAGGAATGGTATCCCGCATGTTTTCCGTGGAGATGAAGGTTCGACTCTCTACTCGGGCCACATCCTTTGGATCAGTTCTAGCCAACCAGCTGAAACAAAAAAGAGTACAATGAAATATTGCTACATCCACTAAAAATTCAATTACATCAGCATTGCAATGTTAAATCTCATGATTTGAAATGTTGTTTTAGCAATAATTAATGATAAATAGGACATCTTACTTTCTGATCCAAGAAAGATGAAATATAATAGTTAGAATTACCATTTAGGCAAGCATTCTCACCAGTTGTCCATCTTTGGCAGAGGTTTGATCATGCCATCTCTCTGCAAAATGTACAACAACATTTCATTCTCTCTGTCCGACCCATCGCAGATGTGGATCGTGTCTGGTTTACACAACTTGACGTTGTCTTGCACATAATGCTGGACTTTCTTTGGTAAATCATTCCATTTTCCATACAGAACCTGAGATGCGATGCTCTGATATGGCCTTGTAAAGCCACCATTACCTAACGATTCCTCAACAATCCGACTGGCAAAGTTGGGTCTGCAAATAAATAAAAATATTTGATATATATGAAAAATTCGGCTGAAGCTAAAATTGTAGTAGTTCTTGTCTTTTTGTCTGAAAAAACGGAGTAACAGGTTTATATATTTCATCTGATGCAAAGATCAGAGGAAATGATTATGCAATCCTTCATAATCATGTCCTTGACGTCCTATATAAAAGAGGCAGGAATAAAGAACTGCTGATCGAAAAGATTTTCATTAATACTTTTATGCAAATAAATGATTTCATATATAGGAATATATATATTACATAATATTTTCTTTAATAATAGGGCTGTCGAAAGAAAAGAAACCCATTCTCTCGTACTAAATTAAGAAAATTAGACCTACAGATATGCGCGAAAGCGGGACAGTGAACTCGCGCGTCACGTACGCCATACGCATGTCACTGGTGATCCAACATGACACAAGATCAGCACGATCAGCTGTTTCTGTTTGCGTGGGTCGAGTGGCTATACACTGCGTCAAAACCTCTTAACTTACTTAGTTAACACAATAAAAGAAATCACAACCTCCATAATCTATTTCATTCTTTAAAAATGTAACAATTCGATGTAGATCCTGGTGCGTGTAACGTTACGATATAGAAGAATTTGTAAAAAAAAAATAATGATAATCAATTGATCAATCTACAACAAAGACACTTTATACTTACTTAATATAACCACACTGTCTAACGAATTTGGCTAAAGTATACATGGCTGAACTATTTTTAACACGTCAAATAAAGTCCATCACACAAAATCGTTATCTCTGAACACCGGCGCAATTTGACAAAGCTGACCTCCTGTAGCACTACTGAAAAGTGACCTGGCGCAGGAATACGTGGCACCACAAATAATTACCGATCCTTAAAACTTATGAACCATTATTTCACAGGTAAGAATAATGACTCCGTTATGCCATGACACCCCAAATGTATGAGAGGCAAATCTTCCTGATCACCGTACTTATAGGAACTACTTTTTCTATGCCAGTATTATCCTGCGCAGGGGTGTTTTCTACATCTGTGTTCTGATTGGTTAATAGGGACAACGCCTTCTACGTATAGCATCACGCATAAATAACTTCCAAAAAATATCGATTTTATCCATTTTCTCAGAAGAAATGGAAAAATACCACATCCTCTTGGTTTAGTATTGTAACTAGCTACATATATAGTGAAACGTCTCACAGACTTTCATATAAAATAATGATAAAATTCGTGTCTGAACTTCAGGTTTCTGGTATTCCAGTGGCTCTCGGTTTTTTGAAGAACAATTAAATAATATTCCTTCTGTATCACTGTTAATTTTTTAGTGTTCATTCGTTTGTGTAAGTTATAAACCACAAATTATACAAAATAAATAAAATGAAAATCACCATAGAAAAAAGAATAAATTTTAATAAAATATAGAGAAAATATTAGACTTACCCATCCACATCCTTCAGCCTTCCCTCCACGGATATCCGTTTGTTATTTATATCTAACGACCCCATCCTCAAAAATACAAGACTTTGTATATTTGTAAAAGTAGGAATCACACAAATTCATTGGTTTGAACCTCTCAACTCACTTCATCCAATTTGAAAACATGACGAAATATGGGTACTATTTATACTGTATATCGAGAACCGGCATGCGCAATAGCGCTGTTGCTTTGTAAATTAATTCAGTCAATAACAAGACTTGCGTTTCTTCTGGATGAGTCCCTAGCTTAGCGCGAGCCCGATCCTGGACGGGGTCAACGACCAATCAGAGAATGGAAATCATCGAGCATGAAGATTAAACCACTGACGTAAGCATAATTAAATCTCAAAACAGAAGGGTAAGATAAACCCTCAATAGATCAGTATAACAAAAGAAAAAAAAACCTGGATGCTAATTCACACTGAGAAAAAGACCCTATATGGTGTACGATACTCTACAACAAGTGGAGATTATTAGTTGTTTCTTTAACACAAATGGTAGTTTAACATATTTCGCTTTATTTATTTATTTTTAATAAAGATGCTTGAACATTTTTTGTCTGTGATGTGAACTTGAGATTCAATGTACAAAAGCGCACGGGGCAGTATAGGAGGATTGCATTGTTTTGCATGGTTGTTCTCTTCCCCCAGTTAGATATTGAATAGTAATTCAATGTAAAAAAAAACCCCAAGGGATTGGATCTATTAAGTCTATAGAAAATTAGAACTTAAAAGTATTAATATATTCTTAATATATTTTTTTTCTAGATTTAGGGATTAAAGGTTAACATAATTCGTTGACATCGGCATATGCAAATATATACATATATAATTTGTATACATATATAATATATACATGTACAATATTGATACGAAGAGGTGTAAAAACTGTGTAATAAACATGTATATACAGGAAATTTTATGACGCTGTGAGTGAGGAAGGGTTCAAGCAAGTACATGTATATAATAATTTATTAAAGTATTGAGAAAGACAACGTATCAGGAAAAATTGTCAGATCACTATATGATGTACGTGTGGTTTCCGTCTCGACACTTGAAATTAAATGTACATCAAACTAATTTCTGTATGGTATGATATGTCAAATTTCGTACACGACGCCGGGAATTCCTCCACAGTACAGTGTCAGGAAGTATGAATTTGTTGTCATTCTCAAATTTCAAATCAATGATCAATTTGCTTTAATACAGTTTGCATTAGCTGTTCAAGTTATAGAATGGGGTCAAAGTATGTGAAATATGTGTCAAGACTATTATTTTAGTTGTTTTTGTCATATTTTCTTTTCTGTATTTATCCTCGAAAACAGCTGGAACGTGATGCAATATTTCGTCAACATAAACAGGGTTCAAGGTTATCAAATGGGTGTGTGAGAATTGCGCAGTTTGATTGGCTGATACGGACAACGCCACATAAACACAAACACGTTGCTAATAAAAATAGATCGGCGGAGGTGCAAAACACAACGCAGAAACGCTTTAATTGATAAAAACATGTCCCAGAAACATTTTGATAATTGCCTAGTGTTATTGGATTACATCAAAAGGGGAGAGAGAGAGAGAGAGAGAGAGAGAGAGAGAGAGAGAGAGAGAGAGAGAGAGAGAGAGTCTCCTCTATTAAAACGACAAACTATAAAGTTTGATGAAACAGGTATAACATATAATTTCATCTAACGATATCTTTCAAATTAAAGTACTTTTTTTCTTTGATACTTGCAAAGAGAAATTTTATGGCACAAATTTTTAAAGGTGATGTTGCAACAATTCGGTATATCGATCGTTAATAAAAAAAAACGAACAATAATATATTGTGGCGTAGCTTATTTTAACATATCATATGATTAGAAGAAAAGTCCTTAGCATCCCGTTTCTTTTTCATTTTTTAACTCTCTCTCTCTCTCTCTCTCTCTCTCTCTCTCTCTCTCTCTCTCTCTCTCTCTCTCTCTCTCTCTCTCTCTCTCTCATTTACCATGCTTTAAATTGATATTAAAATTTTTATTCCTTTATAGAAGAAAATTCATGCATGAAAAGGAAATGATCGAAACATATACATATGCTTATCTAAGAATATATATACATATTACTTAGATGAAATGTGTCCCTTTTCATTGTCATACAAAGAAGATTTGCGTACTCTGATTAAAAAAAAAAACTCGAAAAATTAGGACATATTAAAAATAAAGTGTTTGTTTATGTTTTAGAGGTAATAATTTTAATGACCTTCACCTACGAGAAAACTGCGTTTCTGTTCATAAATCAGGTTGACCTTAGAGGGGGAGGAGTCACATTGACCCCGCCGACAAAATCCCCCAAACACCGGTCTATTGTGTAAGTTTTGTAGAAATGGGATATCTTTCTTTTCCGTTTTTTTTTCAAAAGAGTTAGAAAGTTTTCCATTTAACGAATGTTAATACCCCATTCCCTACACCCCCCCCTTCCAAAAAAACCCAAAAAACAAAGAAAATAGAATGTTTGATAAAATAGAAGGAGAAAATAGACATAAACGTTGAAATTATTTGATTTGATGAGGTGAATAATAAAAACAATATTTCACCGGAAGAGTTTTGAGATTGAATTATTCTTGTAGAAGAGCAGATTTTGTTTCACAAGTCCTATCAAAAGTCAATATTAATATTCAGAAGTAATTGTTCAAAATAAGACCAAATATAATAGAGGCTCCATGCACTTTTTAAGGTGTGAGGGTGTTTTTCTTTTTAAATGTTAGTCAGGTTACATATTTCAGTGTCTGCCACCATCATTAGTACAAGGTTTATGCCCCCCCCCCCAATGTTTTCAGTGTGCGCTCTCCTTTAGTTGGTTCACATCGCCACTGATATTTTCTATTTAGAACCAAACACCCCCTCCAGAACAAAATAAAAAATATCAACAACTTCATCGCGCAAAGATACGCCAGTGCACTCCTTTCACCGCTGTAATAGTACATACAAAGTCTTGGCAAGTACTGGGTTTTTCTGGGCGGTGTACACATTGTTCCGTTTTGCCTTCCTGCATATTCTGGAAGAGGACAAATGACGACAACCGCCTTGTTCCTCCGTTCTCACAGTGACGTAATAACAGAAACCAATAACGGGGGAGGGGGGGGGGGGGGGGGGGTTGTGTGTCAAAATACTTTCTCCTCGTCAAAGTGGAAAATATAAATATGTAGAGATATTTTGATCGTAAGAATATTAGAAATATGTTTCCTCTTACTTTATTGATAAAAACTCTGTGATCTGATTGTGACAATATACAATGACAGCAAGTCTATTTTCCTCGGCCTCTCCTCGGGAAATAGATTTGCTCTCGGGGTACTGGAATCTTGCTGACTACCTCAATGGTATACTTTAACTGTTTTATTATACCGATACAAACAATCAATCAGGAGAAGTTCAAATTGATATAATTCTTCGTGTATCCAATAAGTTATAACGTCAAAATAAATATTAAGAATTTTTTCTTTGGTTAAAAGAAATCAATAAGTGTTTCATTCCGATTAGTTGTGTATCAGTTCATCGAACTGTCGCACCTTTTTTTTCTACAGGGAATCAGTCTGTTTACGGCGATTCTCAGGGAATCAGCGAAATATATTGAATTACTCTTATATAGTGAAAATTAACTAGAGGTATAATAAATTAATATATTTACCCGTACCGGTTTATAAATAAACTATCTGCACATTAGATGCATATTGTTAAAGAAAATCTTTATTTTAAAAATAATGATATTAAAGTAATAAAATAAAAAATAAAGGGCAATGAAATCTACAGGCGTGATAAAGCGTGCAGAGCACCTTGCAGAAAATGCGTACGCGTACCCTTCGGGAAACTGCAGTACATTTGTCGGAAAACAGTATCTACCTTTTTGCATGCGGTGTTGCATATCTTTTTATATTGTGTTGTATTTCTTTGCGTTGTACCTCTTTGTGTCGTGTTGTGTATCGACCTCTGCGTTGTATCTTTGTGTTGTGTTTTGACTCATTGCGTTGTAGCTTTGTGTTGTGTATTGTCTCTTTGCATTGTATCTTTGTATTGGGTATTGTCTCTTTGAGTTGTATCTTTTCGTGTTGCGTTGTATCTCTGTATTGAGTTGCATATAGTTTCTTGTGTTCAACAGTGTTTCATATCTCTTTGTGTTGCGTTGCATCTCTATGTGCTGTGTTGTATATCTCTTTGTGTTGCATTGAATCTCTTTGTGCTGTGTTGTATATCTCTTTGTGTTGAGTTGAATCTATTTGTGCTGTGTTGTATATCTCTTTGTATTGAGTTGAATCTCTTTGTGCTGTGTTGTATATCTCTTTGTGTTGCGCTGAATCTCTTTGTGCTGTGTTGTATATCTCTTTGTGTTGCAATAAATCTCTTTGTGCTGTGTTGTATATCTCTTTGTGTTGAGTTGAATCTATTTGTGCTGTGTTGTATATCTCTTTGTATTGAGTTGAATCTCTTTGTGCTGTGTTGTATATCTCTTTGTGTTGCGTTGAATCTCTTTGTGCTTTGTTGTATTCTCTTTGTGTTGAGTTGAATCTCTATATCTCTTTGTGTTGCGCTGAATCTCTTTGTGCTGTGTTGTATATCTCTTTGTGTTGCGTTGAATCTCTTTGTGCTGTGTTGTATATCTCTTTGTGTTGCGCTGAATCTCTTTGTGCTGTGTTATATATCTCTTTGTGTTCCATATCTATTAATGTTTTGATGCAAATACCTTTTTGTTGTGTACCCCTGTAGAAATTTTATACTATACGTGGATTAATTTGCGATCAATTTATTTAATCAAAAGAACCGCATGCTGTTATCCTTTCTCATTCGGAAAGCCTCGGTCAATACCATTACTATTGTCTCCAAACGAACTTTTTCGCATTCTATACACAAATTAACACCAACTGTAATATACAAATCTTCACTAATTGTACATGAATAGTTAACATACGCGGATCTAGAACCCCCGTATCGGTAAGATAATTTTATTTGCCGTGCCAAAGGGATAATTTTGCTCGCGGGATACTGAACTACAAATATAACAAAATAATTATCAACGAGATAGTTATCTGATCAAACTAGTCAATTATCTCGTTATAGCAAGTTATCTCCTTGTATGTAAACGATGTCATCCACCTGTATCACGGTGAGCAAAAAATCAATATTTCAATGAGGAGGGAGGCAATTCCAAACTGATATTCCATGTTAACATTGTGAAAATGTTTAAAAGAGAGTACTTAGAATAGAACATATAAGAAGAGGTAAACATTATCCAAGTTTGATCTTGGTTCTTTGTCAACATGAAACTCCACTAGACTCAGGTCATTGACTCTCTGGTCAAAAACTAATTCAATAAACTGCATACCAATTGTGTTGGGTTTCTTTTCAATTACGATTTGATAATCATTGGGCAATGTTAGATGTTTCAACTGTTTGAATTAATCACCTGTTTATCAGCATTATCTTAAATATTGTGTTACAGTATATTATTCTTAAACCTAAATATTAAGTCTTAATAGAAAACTAAAAAGTTCCACTTATAACCAGTTATGAATGGCTGAAGGGACCTCATCTATTGTGAGAGTACATGGCAGCCATATTGTGAGCTCAACACAACCAACCAATAGAGATTGTAGGATTGAACCAATGGAGCTTGTAGGATTTGAACCAGCATTGAGGACTATGACCAATGGTTCTCAAGGAGGGTGTGTTAATGGTGTAATGGAAAAATACCACTATTTCAGTGGTAATTTGGAAAAGATTTGAACCAATGAGTTACCAAGGGAATGTTTCAGCTGGAAGAGCATTAAATCCCCAATGTAAAGGCCAAACAATGGAAAGCCATAGGAAGAGCTGGGTCATAATGTTTGTAGGGAAACTAGTAAAAGTACTCAAAAACAGCCACAGAAGAGGTTCATTGAAAAAGCAGGATCAATGGGTCAAAGGCCAAACTTATAATGCTATTACTTGCACTTCCTTGCTGATATGGAAAGAAAATGCCATCGACACCAATATTTTTAAAATTGTAGACAACCCACATGTTTAATGATGCTGTTTTATCCCTATATCCTCCCCAATGGTTTGGCCCTATGTTGGTTACAGAATTTCAGGAAATTGAATCAGGGCATTGTTACCGTTCTGGATTATTTGTACAAAGCTGATTTGTACAAAGCTGCAAAATGCTATTTAGACATTGGTTTAGTCTTTATCTTTTTGTCCTGCAAGCCAATTACCAGTACATTTTGAATGATACAAAAACAATGCACAGCCCATGTTGTCCACATGAGGACTAAGCTTGTAAATCACTATTAAGTGGGGCATGGTCAAATACCAGAACTAAGATACTTCTTATTCTTCACTAATAGGGAACCAGCCAGATTCCAACCTGCTTTGTCCAATCTGATCAAGAGCAGCATGTTGTGATGCTAGAGTAAACCAAAATTAACCCAGGTAATTAACCTACTGTCCAATGTATCACTGAGGTCACACTCTTAGTCTTAATGTGCGAGATTGACCATTGGGAAATTGATTTTATTTCAGTTAATAGATTTATGATAATCTTTATGTCAAGCCAAATTGAGCTGCATGCTGACAAATGCAGTTTCATTTATCAAAGTTGTAGTCAGCACAATATTTCTGGCAAAGACTTAGCTTGTAGAGTTGGAAAGGGGGGGTGAAAATGGGGATGTTTGTGAAAATATAATGGACATTATATATATAAATTTGAAAAACATCCCTCATTTTTGTTTAAATACAAAGAACCTTTCATGCATACACAACATAAAACCCTTCTCCCCTTTGTACCTAGGTTGAATGAGAAGTAAATCAATAGCTTTAAAAACTTGCTATTTCATCATTGATAATGCATTTTCAAACAACTCCATCAATTCAGTATCGCCTTACATTAAACTGAAAAACATCATCTACATATACAAGGTGTATGTTTTTCAGACAGACATATGGTTCTTATTAGGTCACTTCAGAGTAGGACTTTTCTACAAGTCATCTTCAGATAGGCCTGTGTAATATTATACCGGTAATTGAATAGATTGGGGAACCACACAACTATCTACAAGGAGATAGGGAGAAACTATATCGTGGCAAAGACACCTACAACTAAGGTACAAAGTCCAAGGTTAAACACAGTCATCTTTCAGAGAAAAGCTTTTTATTGTAATTTTTGTTGACAATGCACAATATGCGAGTCTATTAGACTACACCCCTTCTGTGTCAGGCCTGAGTGCGCTAGCTTCATGAGGGAGACAATAATAAATGAACTTACTTTAATCATTGTGTAATCACTTATGTCATTTAGCACAATATTTAATAAGTATACACATATCACCACATGGCATTTAGTGACATCGAACTTAACATCCTACAAACTATAGCAAACACCGTGGCAATACATCCTACGATTCGTAAATATATTTCAGATCAGGAAGACTAAGTACATAAATCTAACATCACAGATAATCCATTGTACATCACATGTGGCTTTTTTTTCAATTCACTTCATCATAAATAAACACACACAAAACTCATAGATAAACAACATTCCATTGAAATACAACTTAAATTTCTGGTCATCTTTGTACAAGCATTTCAAACCCTGAGAATTAGAGATTGTTCTGGACAGGTGTCTTTAGAAGTGAGGGGAGCTTGAACCAGTTCTGTCCACAATAAGACTCAGAACCAGTTCAATTTGGCTCAGTATACTGGTATTTACTTCTCCATTCTGTCAATGAGAGCCTTCTTGGCTTTGAGTGAGCTGGGATGTGGTGTCACTGAGTACTTTATTGATGAAGTTTAAATCAGATCAGATTGGAGCTCGGTCATTGCCCGGGTCAGGCATTTCACTTTGTCCTCCATTGCCTTTTTATTGGCTTGAGTTTCCTGTAACAGTTCACGCATTTCATCTTCCACTGCTGCAATCTACAACATAAAACTGTACAAATTAGATAGAAGTTAGATGGAATTCAATATTTCTGAAAAAAATGGTTTCAGAAACAATAACAAGCAATCATTCTTGTATTTAAGTACATGTACTTTATTGTTATTCCCAAACTTTATTATCATCAAGATTGGAATACCAGGTAATCTGTGTATTAATTCTAAATATGAGTATGGCGATATGGTAGCTACAAATATTGCATCATATATTTCATCCTATGAGTACACTATTTGCTTTGCATTCCATTTTACTTTTGTGTCTGCATATATCAAAGGAAACAATAATGTTCAACATATTATTGAATTATAAATTGATTTCTTCATTTAATGGTATTTTTAAAAATAATTTCTTAATAATTTTATGAGAGTAATACTGTGAGTGAGTGCACTTTATTTTGCTTATAACTGTATATTCTGGATGCCAATAATACAATAAAGACAATATCACCTCAAAACTTCTAAACATTTTTAAAAAATCAATTTAGGGAAGAATACAAACCAAAATTTTAATTGATAGAAAATGATTTCTTTTGAAATATGATTTCATTTTACATAGGCTTGTTTTTAAGCTCCTTGTTTTTTCATGTGAATTTTTCGGTAGTTTCCCAAGAGAAAATGAAATGAAATTTTTAGGTCATTAAGACCTAAAATTTTCTATTAATAAATGTAGGATCACTCATTATTTGCATGGTCAATGACTTTTTTGTGTGAATTGCACGTTTTTTATCCCTAAGCACTGTAAAATAGGATGAAAATACATATGAGGCATTCATTTGATCAATTCTAATCACTTTTGTGTCTGTTGATCCATTTTATGAAAAGAGGCTTTTTGATAGCAAGATTCAAAGGTCATTAAAGTGTTAAAAATCCATTGTAGCATCAATATCACCGAGAAAAATTTAATAAAAATGATCACAAGTGATATTCACAACATATCAGAGATTATGTTCAACTTTTAATAGCAATAAATTTTTCATTATTCCTATAATGATGAATCATCAACAGCTATTAATAAGGCATGTTCCAAAAATAGTTTGTGGTTGCTAGATTTATTTTTAAACCAGAGGGTCACCAAGAGTTTCATACAATATATCTTATATATAAAACTTTTGACAGTTTGCCTTGAAGAGTCAAGAGTTCTCCAGTTAATTATTAGTCATTCTCTCATTCATAAAATGTGCTGACAATGCAATTTGATTTCCGGTTGTTTATATCAGAATTATTTTGGTTATATATCTTTATGTAAATATTGCACTGAAAAACTAATTTGAAAAATTCAAAAATGTTATGACTTATTTTTTGGTAAAAGAATTTATTGATATTCCAGAGGTTTAGACCATTGATGAAATGATATATGTAACTGCGTTGACACACTGTTTGTGCTGAACAAGAGTGAAAGATCCTTGCCCTTTGGCTAGCAAGGGTCCTATTGTTGAGTGTCCTTCCACCTAACTTGGTTTCTGAGTGGAGAAAATCTCAAATGCACCATTACAATAATGATCTATGCACTACATATCAACGATCTATCTAACTTTGTTGAGGAGGCCCAAGAATCGGACTAGTGACAATCCGCCATGTGTTCATGAGTGTAGCTTCCTCTTGTACCGTCCCACCCTCCCAGCGTCACCAGTGATCCACTGTTGAGTCATGGCTATATTAACGCCTGATGTCTGACCATGATTAGTTCGTTAAAGTTAACCAGAATTTAATCACTATCTGATAAGTGTTCAACAAGTGCATAATTTTACTTGATGAACCATTCATAAACATATTCACACAGTACAAAGTGAATTAATGACCAGTAATATATGACCTCTCTTCTCCATTGTCATTTAATGGAAGATATTTTGTGGCCTAGCTAATGTGTTTTTTTCCAAACATCAAGTGTTAGAAGGAAGTCAGTTGATTGAAACAGCATTTCTACCTTAACTATTCCATTCAATTCAACACAAACGGTTATTCAAAGATTTACAAGATGAATAGATCATGAGCTAGTTCCTAGAAACCAAATTCAATGGGAAATTATGTGTATATCATAATACAAAATAATATCGCACCATGCAATTTGCCCATCCCTAGATACTGTTTCATTATCATAATTCAATTGTTAACCTTCCTATCGCTGATGCTTTATTATGCCACATAACAGTTTACAAAAAGCTTATCGTTCTGTGAAGTCAGTTCAAAACTACACTTTACTCACTTATGTTATCAGTAGGGATAGCAATCAATTGCAGAATTGCTAATTGGTTAATTGCAATTCATTCCGACCAATAAGCCGGTTAATCATTAAAAATACATAAATTTTTGTTCTATATTAAAAAAATTATCTGCCATTAATGTCACAGAAATACGATATTAAGTAGAAATGAAAAATTATTTAATATGATTTTCAAGAAAAATGTAAAACAATGAGCAAACAGTCGTGAAATATTTTCCATGCCCGGTATATCCTTGTGAGGTAAAAGGAAATCATCAGAGGTCATTTAAAGTTTGCCTATGACAAATTCTAGGTCTTCCGTTTGACATTATCATTTTTTATGATCGTAGTTGCATGTATGTATCGACAAAAACAGTTGCTATGAGTGATAAATTATTGTCCTAATAAATTATAAGAAAGTAAGATAACCACATTAAAAGTAAGTTAAACAATGACAATTGTAAAGGTACTCCACAGTGATTTAAATTTTCATTTAACCATTCATTAATGATCAAAGAAAAGCTGAACAGATGAAGCAATGACGTGTTGTTATAACAGTCATAATAATTAACTTTCGCTGATCAATTTCCCAATCTCAGCATCGAACCTAATCTGTCTCCAATTCAACTTGATCAAATTCTTGAGAGAAACAAAATTAAATGTGCAATGAAATTGCTTGAAAATATACAACTTTTTATATAAACCCCCCCCCCCCCAAAACCATTACTGAATAAGTAACTAGTTACCATCGTTTTGACCGATTAACCATTTAGAAATTGCCATCCCTAGTTATTAACTATTCATTTATATCGAATATATTTTCTTTTTACCCCACACACATCTATAAGGGAGAGAATGATCTTATTGCTTTTGATTAATTGAAAAAAAAAATCGATGAAGGAATATTTCAATTTCAACAATTGAGCATTTGTGAACCACTATGCCACACAGTTTAAACCCGGAAGAGAGTCCCTTCATACCTGTGAAGAATTCCTGACATGGTAGTCAGACAGTGCACTACCTTGTAGCTAGTACACAAATCTATCAACCCGTGGGAGTTGAAAAATCCAAAATCCTGACAATTATTAATAATTAAGTTGTGAAATTAACATTCATTGCGTTGGAACTTTAAAGGAATTTTTTTTTTACATTGAATTCATTTTAACTGCTTGTAATATACAAAATTTTGCACACCCTTGGTTGAACAAGGACATCAAACAACTGACAAGCACACTGAAAGGAGAGCGCTTCATAACAAAGACTCCCATCCCAAAGTCTTGTTACATCAAATCAATCAATAAAAACAGTATGATGTTCAAACTTCAAAATTAATTATGACATTAATTAAGCACAATGTATGATGAATGCTTTATACTATATACTATGTGAAGTACAATTACTATTAATAAAACACTTATAGAAGGTTGTTTTGTATTGGAATTTTTGATCCATCATGACACATATCCAAGTGTTTCAGTTTTGTTCCTAGTATTCCTTTCCCATTTTCATTGGTAGATTTGATTATCTTACCCTCTGACTGGCTCACTCTAGCTCTCTTGCTCCCTCTTACTTTGATTTGATTATCTTACCCTTGATTGGCTCACTCTAGCTCCATCTGTCTTTGATTTGAATGTCATACACTCTAATTGGGCTTACTCTAGCTCCATCTGTCTTTGAATTGATTGTCTTACCCTCTGATTGGCTCTCTCTAGCTCGATCTGTCTCTCCTCCTCTAGCTCTGCCATGTCTTCTCTGTGCTTCATCTCTTTACTTTCTAGCTGGTGTCTAAAGGCATCATCCACAGTTTTTAACTTCCCTATGGCAATGCTAAAATGACCAAAGGCACACTTAACAAAATCTTTTGCAAGGATAAGTATCCTGAAGATACAAGTATAATGTCTGGAACAAAGCTCCAATTCAAGTATTTGATGCACTGCTCCTACACAGAGCTGGCTGCCTTACTTTGCAGCCTCTATAGCCTTGTCTCTCTCTGTGGTCAGCTTGCGCTCCTTGCTCTCCCAGTTGTCTCTCATCTCTGTGACCTGCTTCTCCAGCTGACCTATCAGCTGTGACTTCTCTTTCCATTTGTTGTTTAGAATGCTATGAAAACAAAGACACTTTTCACCTCATGTAAAATTCCTTGATCAAATATGCTTCATTTTACATAATCACATTAAATTTGTAAAATAAATTGAATGAATGGCTGAAATTGATAAACATCTTTCTTCTGGTATGATCAGACAATGATATGTTATCTGTTATCAGCTTGCTTTACCTGTGTGCCTTCTTGGAGTCCTCTAGTTCTGCCCTCAGATCTTGGGTCTCTTGTTTCAACTCTTGCTTCCGTTCTCTCAGTCTCTCCAAAGTTTCCTGAAAATATTAAAATTATTCAAGTAATTTCATAAAGCTTCTTAATCTGAATTCTTTCTTCATGTAATTCACTACCAGTATTTATGATTGATGGACAAGTCCACCCCATGTTGGGCCCCATTTACCTGATTCTCCTGTGTAGATCCCCTCTCCTCAGCCAGCTGCTCCTCCAGATTCTGCTGGGTCCTCAGGGCCTCCTCCCGGGTCCTCTTGATCTCCTCATCTCTCTCCACCACAGCCTGTGTAGACACACACAGAAAGTCAATTAAAAAAATCATCAACAATCAATTTATCAATAAACCTATTGATATATAAGTATTCAAAGTATATTTGGTAATAAAGCATCCCAGCAACAGTTGTTGGGCAATCAATGGAGAGCCTACATGATTTGACCATCTAATCTGTACATAACTGAAAGCCTACACAATCTGACCATCCTATCAGTGCATCATATATCAAACATCAATGAAAAGAAACAGCTGCTTTCATTCATGGAGACCATTGTAGGATAGGGATGGTAAGGAGAGAAGGGGACCAGGTCAGTCTTGGAGTGACATGGACCAATAAATACTCACAAATATCCCACTAGCAATTAATTAATTCTGTCAATGATTTTTTTCATGGCTTCCATTTGCTAACTATAAATCATTCTGGGTTTAAAATTCTATGTTGGATTGAATCTTCTTCATTATACTGAGACAATAACTTTTCCAACATTCATCCAATTATGTCCCCGATTGATCTTCATATGTATACTGTCTGATTATTTAATAAATAATAATATATAATATATAAGCTAAGTTTGACTGCTATATCTACACTGATATACCTCCTTCAGTTTTCTGATAGTCTCTGTCTGGTCCTCCAACATCTTGGTTTTGATCTTTAAAGCATCAGCCTCCCTCTGTATCAAAAATCAAAACATCTTCATTAGAAATCTGTAGGAATCCATACATACTCAACTTTACATCATCATTCTTGATGCTGTTTTAACTTTATTTCTGTAAACCTAACAGATGAGTGACAACACTGACAGGGTTATCTTCCTTGACAGTTTTACCTCCAGGTTTTTCTTCAGTATTGTGACTTCTGAGTTAAAGGCCTCGATTTTGGACTCCAGTCTCCCACGATCCTGAGCCAAGGAAGAACCTGCAGAATTACACAATTCAAATTGTAACTCAAAGGCATGCATAATTCAAATTACGTAACATATAAATAGCAAATCAGAGAGAATACTTTCAGAGAAACACACTGGGGTCATAAATTTCAAATTATCAGGTAGAAAATGCGATGTCATAAATTAGAGTGAAGTTTGTATTGATTTAACCGAGACAAAGTCTGCGTCAGATTGTGACATATTGAGGTATATATATGCCTGTTGCGTGCGATTCCAATCATCCCAACAGAAATCAGATGACTACACCTTTAAATCTCATCTGATTGCATGGTACTGCCTGACAGTGATATACATTGTATAACTCAAAACATGAGCTAGACTGAAAAAATAGTGAAGAATTCCAATGACTGACAAATGCTTGTGAATCGCTCCAGTGTAAGACAATTCAGTTCAAAATGGAAAAGTAATAATGCAACCAATCTAAGTAACAGTTGATGTTTGTTAACTGAATAACAATTATCATCAGTCGTTCTCCACTAGATTTTAATTTCTCCTATCATCTAATGGGTTACTAATATGCATCAGTATGATGCAGAAGAATCAACAGGCCATGCACACCTCTGCTTTAGTGGATACAATGACATAAAGTACTCCATAGCAACATACCGAGCTCCTTTAGTGGATACAATTATATAAAGTACTCCATAGCAACATACCGAGCTCCTTTAGTGGATACAATTATATAAAGTACTCCATAGCAACATACCGAGCTCCTTATTGGATACAATGTTCTATCAAACTCCATGCGCTAGTTTTTTGGACACAACAATTGTATATTTTCAACAGTATGTTACTGCGCTTAGTTGGATAAAATGTTCCACCGGTATGAACAGTACTTTGCTGGGCAAGTTAAGCAGATACAATACAACAATGTTCCTTTAGTCTCAAAAGTACTTTGCTGAGCTGGTTAAGTAGAACAATGTTCCACCTATCTCAATAATTTGTTGAGCTAGTTAAGAAGATACAATGCTCCAGGGTACCTTGCTGTGCCAGTTCCTGCCCCCAGAGTTTCCGCTCCGCCCTCAGACCACAGATCACCGATTCCTGGGCCTCCACCTGGGCCAGCAGTTTAGTCTTGTCCTGGATAAAAAAACAAAACAAAAAAAATATACACAAATAAATAAATAAATACAAATAAATTAACAAAATATAACAAATAAAAATAGATACTGTAAACCAACAATTATTTGGGACGACTTTATTTCGCGATTTACCAAAGATGAACTGGTTCACGACAACTAATTTTTGCCACCAAACCTTATCTACAGCGGTTTTTTTTATTCCAACTATATGGCAAATACTGGTTCATGGTGAGAAATTTTCGTGACAATAACGCTCTCGCGAATCTCGTGAAAATTTCTCACATATGAAAAAAAGTTGGTTTACAGTAATAAAGTGATATCTACCACTTATAATTGTCTATATTAATTGTTTTTTGGGTTGTTTTTGAGGAAAAATGTGAGAGATTTGTGTGAACCTGAATGTTGCAGATTTTTCCTGCAGTCTATGGTATTTGTTAATAAAGTTATCTACATACCCTTAATAGCAAAAAAGTCACTAAGAATTAGTTTATTACAAGTAAATTGTAAACTAAAGTTGTCATGAATGAAAGTATGATATAGAGTAAATGATATTTAAAATCAACTTATAGCATATACATATGGTCAAAAGTTCACCGGTATGTACCCCGGCTTTTACTGTTGTTCACAGGTAAGAGACATCAACAATTCAGTGATAACTATATCCAGGTCAACCTTTCATTGTGTGACCTCATGTCTGTCACTCGTTCTTGACCTGGATTTCAGATTATGCCCAGAATCCTAAAAGTCTTCAAGGGGCACCTGTTGCCTCTAAGTGTTGTTATCTATATACCATTAACCCTTATCATAGTGAGAAACTTCTCCTTCACAGTAAAATAGACCACACTTAATTCTAGTACCTTTAGGAGGCTCACTACACCTTGATATATTTTCTCAAATCAGCAGAAAACTACTTGATTATGATAGATATCATAATGGATAAGAAGTCTTTAAGTCAAATAGGCAAAAAAATGTGCAATTTTGGATGAAAAATTACTTATTCGAAAATTTATTTCAGTAAACATGAACAAAAGCTTCAAGCGGATTCGAACTCATGATCTGCGGTTCAGAAGCTCGATACTTTAATCACTTTGCTATGATGATATACAATCAAATTGAAAGATATAAACAATCTAATAAAACATTTAAATCGCCATCTTATGACGAAGTGTCTTAAAAAGTATAAGTCTGGGTGTAGTGAGGTACCTTAAACCTGACAAAGTTTGTGTTAGGGAAAGTCCAAGAGCATCAGGTCTGGAGGAGTTACCTCTCTTGATCTACTTGTGATGAAAGCTTTCAAGTCTGAATGAGTTATCTTACTTGAGCTACTTGTGACACAAAATGACTAGCATCTTTCCTATTCCCTTCTACTTAAATAAAGTTGCATACTGTTTTAAATTATATATTATAATAAAGTTCACCAATTTTTGAAGCTGGTACATTTTGTAGTGGTATGAATTTTTAGGTGATATCAACATGTCATAAATTTGCATTTCGGCTGGCATTTTTTTGACTTCAGAGTGAATTTCAAAGTTGAAAATTTGAAAAGCTCCAAACAACACAATATTTTGAAAGAAATTTTAGAATGGACTTTTTCTAAACTGTTGTAGAATAACTGAAAACATTATTGATAATTTCAATTATCCACAGAGTGTTCTTCATCTCTTGATCAAAGAGGAGTTAAAGGCCGCAAGCGCAGAAATTGATGCAAGGCATATTTGCTTTGACTGATACAAATCAGCAGAAAGGTAATGAGAATGTTAAATCAAACAAAAGTGAGCGAGTGTGATCAGGAAGCCTTAAAGGTGGTTCTAATGTTTAATGAAAGCATATCAAGCCTTGATTTTAAATAAAGTAGATGTTGGAAAGACAAAACGACCAAAGAAAAGTTAAATTTGGTGTCATACGTCACCATCAATGTTATAACGCCCCTCTCACTATTTTTTGTACAGCCTTAGATTTAACTGATTGTTAAGTAGAAACAAACAAATAGATTATTCTTTAATATATGAAAAGAATGATATATTCAATAAAAAAAAAAACCAATTAAGAGTGAATTAATTATGCATCTATGTCAAGTTTTTGTAAAGTTCTAAATAACTGAAACAAAACATAGAAAACCAATAAATAATGTTGCCGGCACGCTACGACTTTCTTAACATGACAGGAATGTACTATATACATGTCATATGTTATCCTCATATTGAATTAATTATTTTTTTACACGGCAATCTTCAGATCTGAATTAAAATTCAAGTATACATATTTTGGGTGCCAATTTGTTGTTGCTTTACATCTATGACATTACTTTAGGATTAACCCTTGTAATTTATTGTGTAACACTTTAACGAAGTGCTGCAATTCATGGAAAATTCATGCTGATCAAAATCTACCCATGGTCAACTCCATTTCCATTTCCTATGGCATATATATGTAATACCCATATCATACATATGTAATACCCATGGCATACATATGTAATACCCATGTCATACATATGTAATACCCATGGCATACATATGTAATACCTATGGCATATATATGTAATACCCATATCATACATATGTAATACCCATGGCATACATATGTAATACCCATGTCATACATATGTAATACCCATGGCATTCGTATGCAATACCTATGGCATTCATATGTAATACCCGTGGTATTCGTATGCAATACCCATGCATACATATGTAATACCCGTGGCATTCATATGTAATACCCATGGCATACATATGTAATACCCATATCATACATATGTAATACCCATGGCATTCGTATGCAATACCCATGGCATTCATATGTAATACTCATGATATACGTATGTCATACATATGTAATACCCATGGCATACATATGTAATACCTATGGCATATATATGTAATACCCATATCATACATATGTAATACCCATGGCATACATATGTAATACCCATGTCATACATATGTAATACCTATGGCATTCGTATGCAATACCTATGGCATTCATATGTAATACCCGTGGTATTCGTATGCAATACCCATGCATACATATGTAATACCCGTGGCATACATATGTAATACCCATATCATACATATGTAATACCCATGGCATTCGTATGCAATACCCATGGCATTCATATGTAATACTCGTGGCATTCATATGCAATACCCGTGGCATTCATACGTAATACCCGTGGCATTCATATGTAATACCCATGGCATACATATGTAATACCCATAGCATACATATGTAATACCTATGGCATATATATGTAATACCCATATCATACATATGTAATACCCATGGCATACATATGTAATACCCATGTCATACATATGTAATACCCATGGCATTCGTATGCAATACCCGTGGCATTCATATGTAAAACCCGTGGCATTCATACGTAATACCCGTGGCATAAATATGTAATACCCATGGAATACATACATTATACCCAAAGCCTACTTGTATATGAATACCATCATCATTAGAAAAAGAGTGTTGTCTGATTTTTTAAATAACTAAAGGAAAGGAGAAACAATTATATATGTACTTCTTCAAGAGAACATTTTGTCATCATACTGTAGCTAAAAACTTTGAGTATTTCTGAACCTGACAGTGAAATGGAGACATATAAAATGTTTTCACAAACAATCTGCAAATCTAGGATGCTTGCAATGCTGTGCACCTACAGGCTGAAAAAAGTGTGTGCATTATCCTACTATTCAGTTAGAAAAGTCCCACTTTCCTGATTTACATGTTTTAATGGCTCTACATTCTGGAAAGTTTAACTATGCCTTTCTCATAATGTTACCTCCCCATTTCCTCAATTCTCTGTTTAGAAGCTCTACATTTTAGAACTGTAACCTACTTCAATGTACCCTTGATTATCTTACTGTTTCAATAATACTATATTTTAAAACAGTTACCCACCCCTTTTCCTTGATAATTTTCCTGTTTCAGTAACCCTACAGTCTAGAACAGAACAGTTAGCTATACAATCCCTAATCATTTACCTGTTTGAGTAGCTCCATCTGTAACATCCTTTTTCTGGCCTCCTCTACATGGGCTTCCAGCACCTGAATCCTGTCCTGTTACAGAGATCAAACAACCATTGACACAAACAATACCAAGAGAATAATGCTACACAGCAATATGATACAGCAATCACACAAACACCTATATTGCTTGATACAATGATAAAATGACACAGTCCTCCATACCTTGTATTCTGCTCCCTGCTCATGCTTGGCTTTAGATAGTTCTGCTATTCTGCCTTTCTGTTCTTTCACAAGCTGAAAAAGAAGTAGATCTGTTATGAAAACATACTACATAAGGTAGGTAGCTTCAGGGTTTTAAATTTTTTTTTCAGGTTATCTTTCAACCATACAACCATTGTATAAGAACTTTTTTCAACAAAGGATCAACCACTGAAAAAAATCTTTATTCAACAGAGAATCAACTGCTAAACAAGTACCTCATCTAACAGAGAAACATCAGTGGAATAACCTATTGTGTAAGTACTCTGTTCATCAGTAGAACAACCACTGTGTCAGTACTCTGTTCATCAGGGGAACAACCATTGTGTAAGTACTCTGTTCATCAGTAGAACAACCACTGTGTAAGTACTCTGTTCATCAGTAGAGCAACCATTGTGTAAGTACTCTGTTCATCAGTGAAACTAACATTGTGTAAGTACTCTGTTCATCAGGGGAACAACCATTGTGTAAGTACTCTGTTCATCAGTAGAACAAACATTGTGTAAATACTCTATTCATCAGTGGAACAACCACTGTGTAAGTACTCTCTTCATCAGTAGAACAAACATTGTGCAAATATTCTGTTCATCAGTGGAACAACCACTGTGTAAGAACTCTGTTCATCAGGGGAACAACCGTTGTGTAAGTACTCTGTTCATCAGTGGAACAACCACTGTGCAAGTACTCTGTTCATCAGTAGAACAAACATTGTGTGAGTACTCTGTTCATCAGTAGAACAACCACTGTGTAAGTACTCTGTTCATCAGTAGAACTAACATTGTGTAAATACTCTGTTCATCAGGGGAATAACCATTGTGTAAGTACTCTTTTTACAGAAGAACAACCATTGTGTAAGTACTCTGTTCATCAGTAGAACAATCATTGTGTAAGTACTCTGTTCATCAGTAGAACAACCACCGTGTAAGAACTCTGTTCATCAGTAGAACAACCACTGTGTAAGTACTCTGTTCATCAGTAGAACAACCACTGTGTAAGTACTCTGTTCATCAGTAGAGCAACCATTGTGTAAGTACTCTGTTCATCAGTGAAACTAACATTGTGTAAGTACTCTGTTCATCAGGGGAACAACCATTGTGTAAGTACTCTGTTCATCAGTAGAACAAACATTGTGTAAATACTCTATTCATCAGTGGAACAACCACTGTGTAAGTACTCTCTTCATCAGTAGAACAAACATTGTGCAAATATTCTGTTCATCAGTGGAACAACCACTGTGTAAGAACTCTGTTCATCAGGGGAACAACCGTTGTGTAAGTACTCTGTTCATCAGTGGAACAACCACTGTGCAAGTACTCTGTTCATCAGTAGAACAAACATTGTGTGAGTACTCTGTTCATCAGTAGAACAACCACTGTGTAAGTACTCTGTTCATCAGTAGAACTAACATTGTGTAAATACTCTGTTCATCAGGGGAATAACCATTGTGTAAGTACTCTTTTTACAGAAGAACAACCATTGTGTAAGTACTCTGTTCATCAGTAGAACAATCATTGTGTAAGTACTCTGTTCATCAGTAGAACAACCACCGTGTAAGAACTCTGTTCATCAGTAGAACAACCACTGTGTAAGTACTCTGTTCATCAGTGGAACAACCACTGTGTAAGAACTCTGTTCATCGGTAGAACAGCCATTGTGTAAGTACTCTGTCCATCAGTGGAATAACAACTGTGTAAGTACTCTGTTCATCAGTAGAACAAACATTGTGTGAGTACTCTGTTCATCAGTAGAACAACCACTGTGTAAGAACTCTGTTCATCAGGGACACAACCATTGTGTAAGTACTATGTTCATCAGTGGAACAAACATTGTGTAAGTACTCTGTTCATCAGTGGAACAACCACTGTGTAAGAACTCTGTTCATCAGTAAAACAACCATTGTGTAAAAAATATGTTCATCAGGGACACAACCACTGTGTAAGCACTCTGTTCATCAGTGACACAACCATTGTGTAAGTACTCTGTTCATCAGTAAAACAACCATTGTGTAAGAAATCTGTTCATCAGTGGAACAACCATTGAGTAAGTACTGTTTACAGTGGAGCAACCATTGTGTAACTACTCTGTTTACAGTGGAATAACCATTATGTTACTACTCTGTTCATCAGTGGAACAACCATTGTGTAAGTACTCTGTTCTCCAGTAGAACAATCATTGTGTAATTACTCTGTTCATCAGTAGAATAACCATTGTGTAAGTACTATGTTCATCAGTAGAACAATCATTGTGTAAGTACTCTGTTCATCAGTAGAACAATTTTTGTGTAAGTACTCTGTTCATCAGTGAAACAACCATTGTGAAAGTACTGTTTACAGTGGAACAACCACTGTGTAAGTACTCTGTTCATCAGTAGAACAACCATTGTGTAAGTACTCTGTTTACAGTGGAACAACCATTGTGAAAGTACTCTGTTCATCAGTGAAACAGCCATTGTGAAAGTACTGTTTACAGTGGAACAACCATTGTTTAAGTACTCTGTTCATCAGTAGAACGACCATTTTGTTCAGGTACTTTATATAACAAATGAACATCCATCTACAAGTACTTTATACAACAAGTTCTCTAATCATTGGAGGAATAACCAATATACAAACAAACAAAGTATGAGTCTTCAGAGGAACAATCAAGGACTAAATCTTTGGTCTTTTAGGAACATCCATTAGATTTATTCTTTCAGACTGTCTGGGAAACATCCATTGTACATGTACATCCATCAGATAAAGACACCTGTAAAGTTTCCTTCATTATTTAAATCAATAATCTAAAAGAATTTTGATATATTGGTTCCTCTACACAAGAACCAGTCTTTATCATGTATTTCATAGATACACCACACTGTCCTAGATACATAAAAGGTCGTAATATAACGAGTTCTTCCAGCATATCTATGGAAAATTGAAGTTACACAACATTCAGCTAGCAGTTCAAGCAAAATATGCAAGTAGTATTTCTTTTTACACAAAAAATTATTGTACTTGTAGCAATGAGTTTTTGATTTATATGAATGATGCATGATTGTGAATTGCAATAGAATACTGGCCTTATCTCACACAAAGAATAATGCTTCTTCTATAATATCTCTCCACCCACAACTAACAAACTGAGTCCTTGTAAAAACCATCATCTCATCCTCTCCAGTACATGACAGACTGCCTGTAACCTTTGTGCACTCATCTAAGCATATGGCAGCAACTAGTTACAAATTTTAAATATGACATTAAACTGAGTGTTTTTCAATAAAACATTCTAAGCAGAAAAAGGGAATCAGATGACATATTAATTATAAGTAATAGGTTTTACATGTACTTGGTTCTGATTTAATTGTAAAGTTCAACAGGGGTTCCACCACAGAATGAGTGGTTATTGTAGTGAGAAATGATAAAACCTGTGACTTATTAAAATAAATATGAGATCAATACTTTTCAGATTATCTTGCCAGCCCTCCATTAAGTTAAATATTATCTGATGAAGCTAATTCATACTCAAGTGCAGTCTATATATGGTCTCTGTTTGGCCTTGGTGGAGGAAATAGTCCGATAACATATAATTACTATAAAGACTGTCTGAATTCTTGTATAATCTGAAAATTAAGGTTATGAAAAAGGATGTAGTAAAGTTACATTAAGTTTTAAAGTTGTGTAGGTTGAATGCTCACTGACAGATATAGTTTATGCAGGTTTATGATTGTGTAAAAGATTATAGAACAATAATGAATGCTTCCTGGATTTAGCAGCCTCCAGCAATAAATCTTAAGTGGCCTGTCTTATCCCACAAATCCAAGCTCTTGTTGAGGCTTAATCCACATTAAGCTGCATTATTAGCCTAATTTACTGTCTGTGTCTTTCAGAAATCAGGGACAAAATCAATCAAAGTTCAGACCAGGGGCAGTCAAAAAGGAAATCCTGAGGCCTAAAAAAGAGACAAAATGGTTCAGAAAACCTGGAAAGCCTCTCCAAACAGTGGTACACAGGAATCTAAGATGATCTAAAAATGAATGCTGTAAAATCAGTGGTCAGGGTAAATTATGTAGAATGGCATGGAGGGAAAGAGATTGCAGCAATTCACCACACCACGGTGTCCAGTATTAAGCAGCAATGAAGTAACCCAAATACGCCAAAACTCTGAGAATGACGTGCAAGGAAATTATGGAGCGAAAACAAGGACTCCGCTGAGAGGAGCAGGGCAGGTGTAAAAATCAGATGACTCGTAAGGACGTCCACACTATTAGAACTGACAGATTGAGATTAATAAACAATCTCTGTATGTACCCTGGTAATCACCTCTAGGATCAAGTCATTTACCTTACACCCAATAAACACCATCTAAACACAAGACAACAGTCAGAAATTAAAACCACAATCAGCCGATCAAAAGGTCACCACAGAAATTAATTTCCTCTGTTTCTTTTGATTGTTTTTGTTTTGTAATTATTTGAAAATCTTGCAGTGGTTAGGCCTGGCGACATTTATCTTGTGAGTATTAACGCTCTACTACAATTTTCTCCTACTCCAGCTTTGTGCATAAATAGAAAACCAGTCAAAGTCTGCTTGGATTTATAAATTCATTTGATTACAACCATAAATAGCTTTGAGTTGAATTTCATTGCAGGGTAAATCTAAAAGTGCAATAAAGATAAAAGTTAAAATCTAACTGACATATTTGTGAAATCGGATGCAGGGTATTAAACTATCTTCACAATGTAGATTTTCAAAGTATATCCAAAGATTCAAAAGTTTTTTAATCTACAAATTCCAGCCTTAATTTAACATACACAAAACAATTTTGAGCTTAACCAATTTTCCACTTGAGAGCTTGTACTTTTCCGCTGCTGACAAAGTTCTACTGGAGACTAAGTATCTCGGCACCTTTGACAGGAAGTGAGCTCAGCCAGCCAATAGATAGGATGATTGACTTAATCCTGCGGGGTGTGTTGTTGTGATGTCATCAGCAATGGCCGCTGGACCTGTAAATGCACGTCAGCATCATCTAACTCCCAGCATCAAATTCTTCTGAGAAAAAACTAATTAATAAATAAAGTCAGAGTTGGATGTCCTCACCGAGGGGCACCTGAACTCTTGGATAATTTCACACATCCAATGTGATCAGGAAAATAGGAAATCCAAGTAATAACTAATTGGTACTGGGTGTGAGTTAAGAGTCATTATCATAATGATGAAAATCATTAAGAAATGAGTGAGATCAAATTTAGAGGAAAAATATCAAAAATCATTGAGAAATGAGCGAGTCTTCAGAAAATGAATATCTATAGAAACATGGAATGCAATAATGTAGGACTAATATGTTTTTTTTTTTAAAGCAGCTTTTTAATGAGGCATACTTGTTATTGTTGAAGGTGATTGGGGCACAAGATAATTGTTCTCAGTAAACATGTATAAAATAGTATTTCTTTAGACTACAGCAGTATTATCTTGTTTCTGTAAATCCTGAACAGAACTAAAATGTTATCGTAAGTTATTTGCAAGTATTTCTAAGCAACAGAGAAATTATTAAATACTGTGATGACCATGATTATTTTTTCTGCCACCATAATGACCCTTAAAAATAATTGACGACACAATCTATAAACAATAGACCCCTTCATAAAAACTGCAGTACTGCTCTTCTCCAGGGCAAAATGACATAGTTTGGTGAAATATGACGTAACATCAATTGTTTCATTTACATCAATTATTTACCTATTAAATCTTTGGCAAAGTGAATGATTACAATCAAATATGGTTATGCATTTTACAGATAAATTTTCCCAAGTCACAAGTTAAACTAATCAATCCTTGTTTAAATTTCCAACATGTAACAATGCAGCAAAGAAAAACATGTATGAGTCATGAGACAGAAAATGACACAAACCTTCTCTCATTCAAATCAAACTTATTTTCCATCAAATCTTGCAAACCTTGTCCAATCATTTAACAAGTTTCCAGAAAAGCTCTGCCAGAAACTCTTTCCATGGGTTCTTCAGGCAAAACTACTGTATGAAAGATGATCAGGAATATTAAGTGTTTTCCATGTGGCTGCTTTTGTCTCTGAGGAACCATTGCAGACATTGGGACTGGACTGATTTATGTTCTGCTGATAATTAGAACACATTTCTGTGTCAACAGGAATTTATAGTTCACTGAGTTGTGAAATTAAAAAAGTAGAATAGTCTATGAATTCAAACTGTTCTAATTAATGCCAATACAGGTAAAAAGTTAATCATAAATTGAAGGGTTGCCCTTCTTTCTGATTTTAAAATTGCAACATTTCCTTTAATAATTTTTTTAATCAAAGCATTTTGGATCATTACTTTACTTTTCAATAAAATATTCCATATCAGTATAAAGGTTTTAGTCTTAAATATGTTTACATGAGAAAAAAAATGGACCAACAAGGAAATAAAACACAAACCAAAACAAAGCTGGATGTTAACACGACACAAACAAACATGCTGGGATGTCCGTTCCAGCCGCAGAATCACATTTAAACTCAATTAACACGATTTCCATGACAATACTTCAGGGGAGACAATTTTAGCTTTACACTATCTCGACACCCATCTGACATATAAGATCAGTCGATGGATAAAGTACAAAAGGAATTAAGACTCGGCAAAAAGTACAAGCAAATTAGAATAAAACACAAATATACCCTGATTTCAATGGACGTGAAACTGGGGCTGGTTCCATTCACAAAAGTACGACTCATGGATCATTAGTTGTCAAAAAAAACCTGAACAAAGATGTGATTTTGCTTCACTGAAACAGAATGCTCTAATTAAGCAGCAACAAAGGCAGTTACTACTTGTACAAACTTCTGATGATTGCTACAGTGTAAACAACAGACTTAGGATTAGCAACTTGAATAATTTACCTAATTCCTCATGTATAAAAGCTAACTCTTCTTGAATAAGAACATTACTCATTTACTTTTGCATGCATCTTAACAAGTCTTTATAAGGTTGGTCATTCAACTGTGTTCATGTCCCTCAAAGTTTGTTCATCTGACTTAAAACTGGGGTGCGTTCTAGATCGTTCCTGTTATGTAGCTGCTATACTGTTAAACAACAAGCTAGCCTAGCCACTACGTAGATATTTGTAGCATATATTTTTAAAGCTAGGCATCAAATTTAAGATGGCTTCTTTAGTTACTACTTTGTTACAAATATGAAATTTATTTCATTTAGTGATATTTTTTCATCCTTTTTATGAATTTTATCATTTATATTTCTGCTTGAAATTGACAAAATATGTCAATGTAATTAGTTTTTATTTGAATATTTCCAACTTCAAATCAGAGACATAGCGGCCTAACTAGCGGTCCATGCAATAGACTAAGACATCTATGACATAGCAGCTAGGCTAGCTGCTACGCAGCCCTGCTGTATTATGGCAAAATGTGAAAGGTCAAGGTCACTGACAGCATTTGCCCATCATCTTTAATTTCCAACATACATAAATGTTTAAATTTGGTGTATTAAATACAATACAGCTTTAATCTTTTAACATCAATGATAAGACAGTGAGAGATATTTATACCTTACTAACCTTTTTTTTTAAACATTTCCATATTTTTAAATTCCTTTACTTGGATTTGACAGGTGCCTTACTGCAAGGTTTTGACAGAAGCAAATTAAAATTGACACTATGGCTTTACACTGAAATTTGACAGCTGCAAATTCAATGTTTTGACCAGATTGTAAATGTCAATAGGGTTTGACAGTTGCAGGTTGTAAATGACACTTGGGTTTGACAGCTTAGTTAAGATTGTAATTAACAGTTTGAAAGTTGAAAATTGTCTTTTGACACTATGGTTGGATTGTTGCAAACTGTAAATGACATTAGTTGCAGAATGTTACTGACACTTTGACCTAACAATTGCAGAGTGTTACTGACACTTTGACTTGTCAAATACAGAATGTTACTGACACTTTGACCTAACAATTGCAGAGTGTTACTGACACTTTGAATTGACAATTGCAGAGTGTCACTGACACTATGACTTGTCAAATGCAGAATGTCACAGACACTTTGACTTGACAAATGCAGAGTGTTATTGACACTTTGACTTGTCAAATACAGAGTGTCACTGACACTTTGACTTGACAAATGCAGAGTGTCACTGACATTGACACTTTGACTTGACAAATGCAGAGTGTCATTGACACTTTGACTTGACAAATGCAGAGTGTCTAGACACTTTGACTTGACAATGTCAGAGTGTTACTGACACTTTGACTTGACAATTGCAGTGTCATTGACACTTTGACTTGACAATAGCAGAGTGTTACTGACACTTTGACTTGACAATGGCAGAATGTCACTGACACTTTGAATTACAGTTTGAGGGTTCAGAAGATGTGGAGTGTTACTGACACTTTGACTTGACAATTGCAGAGTGAGGGTCCAGAAGATGAGGAGTATTACTGACACTTTGACTTGACAATTGCAGTTTCAGGGTTAAGAAGATGTGAAGTGTCACTGACACTATGACTTGTCAAATGCAGAATGTCACAGACACTTTGACTTGACAAATGCAGAGTGTTATTGACACTTTGACTTGTCAAATACAGAGTGTCACTGACACTTTGACTTGACAAATGCAGAGTGTCACTGACATTGACACTTTGACTTGACAAATGCAGAGTGTCATTGACACTTTGACTTGACAAATGCAGAGTGTCTAGACACTTTGACTTGACAATGTCAGAGTGTTACTGACACTTTGACTTGACAATTGCAGTGTCATTGACACTTTGACTTGACAATAGCAGAGTGTTACTGACACTTTGACTTGACAATGGCAGAATGTCACTGACACTTTGAATTACAGTTTGAGGGTTCAGAAGATGTGGAGTGTTACTGACACTTTGACTTGACAATTGCAGAGTGAGGGTCCAGAAGATGAGGAGTATTACTGACACTTTGACTTGACAATTGCAGTTTCAGGGTTAAGAAGATGTGAAGTGTCACTGACACTTTGACTTGAAAATTGCAGTTTGAGGGTTCAGAAGATGTGGAGTGTCACTGACACTTTGACTTGAAAATTGCAGTTTGAGGGTTCAGAAGATGTGAAGTGTTACTGACTCTTTGACTTGAAAATTGCAGTTTGAGGGTTCAGAAGATGTGGAGTGTCACTGACACTTTGACTTGACAATTGCAGTTTGAGGGTTCAGAAGATGTGGAGTGTCACTGACACTTTGACTTGACAATTGCAGTTTGAGGGTTCAGAAGATGTGAAGTGTTACTGACTCTTTGAATTGCAGTTTGAGGGTCCAGAAGATGTGGAGTGTCACTGACACTTTGACTTGACAATTGCAGAGAGAGGGTTCATCAGATGTGAATGTTACTGACTCTTTGACTTGAAAATTGCAGTTTGAGGGTTCAGAAGATGTGGAGTGTCACTGACACTTTGACTTGACAATTGCAGTTTGAGGGTTCAGAAGATGTGGAGTGTCACTGACACTTTGACTTGACAATTGCAGTTTGAGGGTTCAGAAGATTTGGAGTGTCACTGATACTTTGGTTCGACAGTTGCCTATTGTAATATACAATAGAGTTTAAGAATTGCAGATTGTCATTGACATCAAGTTTGGCAGTTGGAAATTGTCCCTTACACATGGGTTTGACAGTTGCAGCCTGTCAATGACATTAAGTTTGGCAGTTACAGACTGTCAATGACAGTAGGGTTTAACAGGTACAGACTGTCAATGACAGTAGGGCTTGACAGTTACAGACAGTCAATGACAGAAGGTTTGACAGTTACATACTGTAAATGACAGCAGGGCTTGACAGTTACAGATTGTCAAAGACAGAAGGGTTTGACAGTTACAGAAGTCAATGACAGTGGGGTTTGACAGTTACAGTCAATGACAGTAGGGTTTGACAGTTGTAGGCTGTCATTGCAACAAGGTTTACAAATTGTCACTAACAATAAGTTTGATAGTTGCATTATGTCACTGAGATTAAGGTTTAACAGTTGCAGACTGTAAATGACACAGCTATCTAACTGACATGAGTTTATTCACTAGATTAAATAAATGTTTATTTGGCACCCCTTACTTAGAGTTTAACTGCAACATTTTCTCCTCTCTTCTGCAATGTGTTTGTTTAATTATCTTATTAATAATAAATTTGATCACATGGTCAATTGATTTTGTACATTTTTTTGTTCAAACAAAAAAAAATCTACAAGGGAATACAGGTAATTGAGCCCTTTGAGCTTGTTGATTTGGCCGTATTTACCTGAGTGAGTTCACTAATCATGGCTGATGATGTCTCATCTTTCTGCTGAGCTGCCAATAATGCCTGCTTATTTTCTGCATTCTCCTCACTCACTGTTTGGTATGCATGTTGAAGCTGTGCAAAATAAAAATAAATATTGTAAAAAATATGTATCTTAATTACTTCTTATAACCACAACACTACATTATCAAACAAGAGGCCCATGGGCCACATCGCTCACCTGAGGAACAATAGGTATGATAAAGTCAGCTTATGGAGTCATAATACAAACAACCTGTACAATGTACAATAATACATGTAGATCCTGTATAAATAAAATCCATTTTTCCCCCTTGGAACTCAGATAGCCCTGATTGCTGCCATTATTTACAAGAGCAGATTTTAATCACCGCTCCTGCACATATATTGGGACTCAACGTTACGCAGGCAGGGATGACCGCACACCTACGCAACTCAACAGGTACCAACGTTAACGCAAGCAGGGATAACGCAAGCAGGGATGACCACACACTTGCGCCAACAGCTCAACCTAACCCAAGCAGGGAGTACCGCACTCTTGCGATAGAAAGGCCAGAACACCAGCAGGGATGACCATACACTAGTGCTCCGCCGCATCCACCAATACAAGCAGGGATGACCGCACACTTGTATTAATGACAGGGCAGGAATGACCGCACACTCTGTATCATAGACTTAACAAGAACACGTAGATTAGATAGGGCAGGGATGTCCACAGACTCAATCTATCCATACCTGTTCAAGGTTAACCCCAGACAGTCACTCCTCATAATGCAATAGACACTGTCCCTATATATGTGCCGGCCTAAAATTATTCATAGTATCTAAAAATTGGAAATAAAAAATAAACAAACTAATCCGGCCTAACCCAAAACTACTTATGCAGAACAACTTATATACATTGAATATTTATTATTGTATAAAAATAATCATCACAATAATTGGTTAACAGTGGATGCATTAATTAAAATCATAAAGAATCAATAAATCAAGGGCAATAACTCAATACAGTAATACAAAAAGATTCTAATGAAAAAATAGCTGCCTGCTTCAATTTTATAGTCATATCACATGTTGAGTATTGCAGTTCTCAAAAAGATCCTTTACAATTGTTTATATATGGGATATTTAGCTACATCAAACTCTGAACCTTCTTGTGAGGCCGAAGAATTGTCCTGGAGCCAAAGTCTTAACAATTATAAAGAATCATCTTGCTGATTAGTTTCTGAGAAGAAGATTTTTAAAGATTTACTCTATATATTCCTATGTAAAACTTTAACACCCCCCCAATGTGGCCTCACCCTACCCCCAGGGATCATGATTTTCACAACTTTGAATCTACACTACCTGAGGATGCTTCCACACAAGTTTCAGCTTTCCTGGCTGATTAGTTTCTGAGAGGAAGATTTTTAAAGATTTACTCTATATTTTCCTATGTAAAACTTCGACCCCCCATTGTGGCCCCACCCTACACCCAGGAGTCATGATTTTCACAACTTTGAATCTACACTACCTGAGGATGCTTCCACACAAGTTTCAGCTTTCCTGGCTGATTAGAATCTGAGAAGAAGATTTTTAAAGATTTACTCTATATATTCCTATGTAAAACTTCGGCCTCCCATTGTGCCCCACCCTACCCCCAGGGATCATGATTTTCACAACTTTGAATCTACACTGCCTGAGGATGCTTCCACACAAGTTTCAGCTTTCCTGGCTGATTAGTTTCTGAGAGGAAGATTTTTAAAGATTTACTCTATATTTTCCTATGTAAAACTTCGACCCCCCATTGTGGCCCCACCCTACACCCAGGAGTCATGATTTTCACAACTTTGAATCTACACTACCTGAGGATGCTTCCACACAAGTTTCAGCTTTCCTGGCTGATTAGAATCTGAGAAGAAGATTTTTAAAGATTTACTCTATATATTCCTATGTAAAACTTCGGCCTCCCATTGTGCCCCACCCTACCCCCAGGGATCATGATTTTCACAACTTTGAATCTACACTGCCTGAGGATGCTTCCACACAAGTTTCAGCTTTCCTGCCTGATTAGTTTCTGAGAAGAAGATTTTTAAAGATTTACTCTATATATTCCTATGTAAAACTTCAACCCCCCATTGTGGCCCCACCCTACCCCCGGGGGTCATAAATTTCACAACTTTGAATCTACACTACCTGAGGATGCTTCCACACAAGTTTCAGCTTTCCTGGCTGTTTAGTTTCTGAGAAGAAGATTTTTAAAGATTTACTCTATATATTCCTATGTAAAAATTCCAACCCCCATTGTGGCCCCACCCGACCCCTGGGGGTCATGAATTTTACAACTTTGAATCTACACTACCTGAGGATGCTTCCACACAAGTTTCAGCTTTCCTGGCTGTTTGGTTTCTGAGAAGAAGATTTTTAAAGATTTACTCTATATTTTCCTATGTAAAACTTCGACCCCCCATTGTGGCCCCACCCTACACCCAGGAGTCATGATTTTCACAACTTTGAATCTACACTACCTGAGGATGCTTCCACACAAGTTTCAGCTTTCCTGGCTGATTAGAATCTGAGAAGAAGATTTTTAAAGATTTACTCTATATATTCCTATGTAAAACTTCGGCCTCCCATTGTGCCCCACCCTACCCACAGGGATCATGATTTTCACAACTTTGAATCTACACTGCCTGAGGATGCTTCCACACAAGTTTCAGCTTTCCTGCCTGATTAGTTTCTGAGAAGAAGATTTTTAAAGATTTACTCTATATATTCCTATGTAAAACTTCGATCCCCCATTGTGGCCCCACCCTACCCCCAGGGGTCATGAATTTCACAACTTTGAATCTACACTGCCTGAGGATGCTTCCACACAAGTTTTAGCTTTCCTGGCTGTTTAGTTTCTGAGAAGAAGATTTTTAAAGATTTACTCTATATATTCCTATGTAAAACTTCGACCCCCCTATTGTGGCCCCACCAGACCCCTGGGGGTCATGAATTTCACAACTTTGAATTTACACTACCTGAGGATGCTTCCACACAAGTTTCAGCTTTCCTGACTTTCTGGTTCTTGAGAAGAAGATTTTTGAAAATTCCTCGAAATTTTTCATTAATTTCTAATTATCTCCCCTTGAAAACGGGTGTGACCCTTAATTTTCACAACTTTGAATCCCCTTTGCCTAAGGATGATTTGTGCCAAGTTTGGTTGAAATTGGCCCAGTAGTTCTTGAGAAGATGTTGAAAATGTGGAAAGTTTACGGACGGACAGACAGACGGACAACAGACAAAATGTGATCAGAATAGCTCACTTGAGCTTTCAGCTCAGGTGAGCTAAAAACCCATACATAAATACAATTTATTTGCTTGGTTAGCAAAAATCCAAAATAAAAAATAATCACCATTTAATACGTTATAAATAATTTGATGGTTTCATAATTAACCAAGCTTGTAATGGCAGTTGTAATATTAGCTACAAATGGGATAGTTTAGGATTCCCCTAAGTGAAATAAACTGGTGTCAGTGTTGTTGATTTCCGAGGCTGTGACAAGCCTAGGTGAGTGGTAGGCTGCCTAGCCTGTGATGTGGGGGTAATCTTTGTGTCTAGTGCATCCTCTCATCTCCTGCCTCACGCGGGGTCACACACTGGTACAGGTACAGACAATTAGAAGTACTGGGCAAATATCAACACCATCAGTCCAACACACACCCAGACCACACAGCTTCTAACCACCGCTGCATTTATTTCAAATTTATTCTTGATAAAATTTTTCAGCGTTGGTATTTTAGAAACTAAATTGCCCAGTCTAATAAATAATTAACCAAATTCCTTAGATCTGAATAGCATTCAGGATATTGTACAATTCATAAAATAAAAGTGGAGTTCTGTGTGTGTGTGGGGGGGGGGGGGGGGGGGGGGGCAAGTTAACAAAAGAGATACCATATTCAGTGCATTATCAAATTGATCATAACATAAATAAAAGATGTGTAGATCTGAAGAGTATTCAAACATTTTGTGTGACAGAGTGAAATAACAGCTGACAGAAGAATGACAATACAGACATAATGTTGGATAGAGGGCAAGACTTGGAGCTAATTATAGAGGTGGACTTGGACAGGAAGTTAGTTTTCCCAAACATCAAGTTAAACAATATTCCAGCTCATGGCAGAGTTATAGTTAGCCCTAAAAACATACAGAACAGTACAATTGGAAGAGGACTGAGAGAAGGCAAACAAAATTATAGACTCCTAATTACAGACTGGAGGGAGCAAGGCAGGAGCATGTGTTAAGACTCCACTCCCTACAACACAGGCTTTGAATCTGAAAGACAGCTTCCTTGCTTATCCTAATAAGGCATTTAGTTTGCCATCTAGATGTCCAGGGGTTGAGAAGATTCTGTGATAAATCCATATATTTTCACTATGTATTTGATCATCACAACCTTGCCCCAACACCTAGCCTCAGGCCAAGAAACTTAAATAAGCTCACTTTTGATCTTGATCTCATTAACTCAGAAAGAATATATACAGCTGAAAAGTGAGACTGAGACCAAAAGTAAACTTATCTAAGTTTTATGGCCCAGGGACATGAACCCCTGACCTAGAGGTCTAAAATCTTACAATATTTGTTGAACCCTCTGTTAATCATAATCAGATGAAGACCTACCTCTTTGAATCTGTTTGCTTCAATCTGCAAGGCCATTCTGAACTCATCCTCTAGATCAGAATATTGTTTTGACAACAAGTCCACTCTGAAATCAAAGAAAATCAATGAAAAAATCACCAAAGTACAATGAGCACATAAACTTGCTTTCATTTTTGTTAAATTTAAAATACCTTTATCCCTTGTTATCAGAGATCTCTACACACAGTGGTCCTCTTCAAGAATGGAAATCTGTTTTCATACTATCGAGAATTACAGCTATATCATTGCCGAACTTCTGCTCAGAATATGTATACTGTTAATTGCCTTAGTAGATTTTGTTTCAATGACCCTTGTGATCTGATCAGTAGGGACCTCACAGGGCTGCACCAGCAGTGTTCTGAGCTGGTGATAGTCTCTAATCGGTCAACTAACCACTACAGCTAAGCCGAGTTTGCCCACTGAGTTTACGCTCTGTGAACTCTCACCCCAGTGTCACCTTACCACTACAGCTGAGCCGAGTTTGCCCGCTGAGTTTACACTCTGTGAACTCTCACTCCAATGCAAACAACAGATCTTTTCTGAACTCTAAAAGGATATTGACTTCTTAAGGAAATATATGTCAATTTCTCCAGTTTCTTTCTGGGGGTAGGGTTGGTGGTTGGGGTATACTTTCTACAAACTAAAGAACTGATAAGATTTTAAGATGAAATGAACAATATGTGCCAGGTTTGAATTGTATGTATTTTTCACAGAGTATTTCAATAGATAATTTAAGAATTTTCAGTAAGCAATGCTCAAGATCTTATGAACAAAAAAATGCAAAGATTTGACAATTCCTTTTCAAAATAGGTACCAGTAAACTTCTTCATAATTCTTAAAAACTCTATTGTGACAAGTCTTGACAATTTGGTTTGTTTGTTAGGAGATGATAACTTTGTCCTAAATATGACAGTAAAAATGTTTAGAAAAATGCTGTTTAAAATAATACCTCTGGCAATATGAAAGAAGACTAGCAGCCGTGCTGACATAAATATACAATTAGAGGCGAGATAACTGGGTTTTTTCTGGAAGCTTTAATTGTGTGGGGCTCCATGTGTCCTAGACCAGACAACAGAAGATGGCAGCCAAGCAAGTGCTTGCTTTCTCTCCCAGCTAATCGGGATTAATGTGTTTATTATACATAATCAGCCCAAACAAACAGTTTTACTTAACCCCCTCCTCAGCTGCTGCCCACTGAATTCTCTAAGAATACGATCCCCAACTTATTGTTGTGGTGACGTAATCTAATTAGTGGGGTCAATTAACACAGCATTAATTGTTTGCAATACTTCATGCAGTCTTAAATAATATTTGACACTTCATGCACAAGTTTGCCAAGAGTTTCATTCATCTCTCTAAACTATCCTTCTCACGAAAATAGAAACAATATCACCTTGGAATAAGATCAAGTATAACATAACAAACGCACATTGAGACTGACAGGACTAAAATTTAGACACACCACAACTTTTTCTGATCCTCAATCCCCTTTAACACACGAAATCATAAACACTCTTACATAAGCAGTAATCCATTTATAAAGCATCCCTGTTTCTTATTTCAGATTGAGTATATTTTTAGTATTTTTAGCTATTAAACTTTAGAAATAAGTTGTTTTTCATAAACACTTCTCAGATCAAATTTGAAATAAAAAAATTTGGAAGGAAGGTTCTGTTCCTGAGTCAATGAGGGTAGCAGCACTTTTTGATGGGTGGCTTATAGGGTGCGGCCATGTTGGGTGATGTCCCTGAGAGAGATTTGTTGAATGACGTCTCTGTGTGTCGACTTGTCATTCTGGGACTTGACCTCCATACTGTAGTTTTTCTCTGCCTGACGACTTACTTGTCATTCTGGGACTTGACCTCCATACTGTAGTTTTTCTCTGCCTTCTTGACCTGCTCTGCGATCACTTCCTGTAACTCACGGCTGTCCAGACTGTATCGCTTCTTCATCTCCTCCCTGTAACATTGACAGGATCATTAAAAAAATGCGTACATATTTAGAATGGTATCTGTAGCATTGACAAGATCATTCAGAAAGGCTTACATATTTAGAATGTTAATGGTACGACATCCTAATATTTCAAATTCAGCACTAAAATAAAAAGAAATTGAATTAAAGGATATTCTGAAATTTATATTCGAATACTTAAAATTTGTTCATTAATAAAAAATCTGCAATGCCTTTAAAAGATCTTAATGTATGGTATTGACCCACAACAATAAAAATAAGCTAGTTTGGGTCAAGAAAAATAATAATTGTGGTATGTATTTATGGGAAAATTAACCGAAGTTGTCATTGCAAAGCTCTGAAAACAATTTTTATATCAGTTGATATCGAAATTTGTAGAAAACGGTCATAACAGGAAATATTAAATAACGCTATGACAAGGCTAAATAGTTGTAAAGAAAAGTGTTTATGGGTACAAATAAAGGCATTACAGAAATACAGGCTGGTTATTACTGGGACTGTGGGAGCAGTGTACGATTCAAATACATTAAAATAAGTAGTACAAGTCAGAATGTGGTACGTGCTCTGTAGATATTTCTGTCACAGCGCTATCAAATGCAGGGAGATAATCTTGTGTCAGTAGGATTAGACGTCAGAGGCTGATGCAGAGAAAAATCATCTAGGCTGTGGGGAATCTCGTATTTTGTGGTTTGCCTGCATGGGACTTAATTTGATTTAATTCACTTCACCACAAGTCTGAAATAGCAGAGACATTAAGAGTCTTGTGGTCCCTTGTAACCTCAACGCTCCAATACAAAACCAAATGTGGAAGTTCATTTGTTCAATTGTTTTATTCCCATATTTCTTTCGGAGCTGTCAGAATGCTGCGAATGCTAGTCACATACAACGTCTTCAACCTATCGAAAGCCTGCTTCATTTTCTTATTCGATCCATTTGTTGTAGTTTTGTATTAATTCCTAGAGATGGACAAAGATATATTGCAGAGCAAAAACCTTGTTCATCTAACTTAATTCTACATAAGTGCATGATTCCAAATGACCAGCTCTACTTCATGAAGCTAAAAGCAACCATTACTAAACAAGTTCCTAGCACAGTGGACCAATAAATTTGCATACTTTTCAGTTTTACCACTTGATAAACTAGCCACTGCAGGATTTTAGCAAATAAGATCGGGGAAGAGATGTAGCGTCTCTCGTCACAACACAGCACTTCACTACTAGTAATGACTTTTCTGGGAGAGCTAATAAGAGGCCTGTCTAATTTCTATCCCGACTTGTTATTTTTTGATTGAATCACCTAGAATGGCTTCCACTACTTTTTTCAGGCACTGACGTTCACCAGTCATGAACTACTATACCTAATGGAAACATACCAGGGTGTAAACTTCATTAGTACCAAATAACTCGGTATTTATAGTCCCCTGACTTATATTTAGTACCATTCAGGAAAATGAACCTTATAAAACTGTAAAATAACTGAGATGATTAGATGAGTCTGGTCAATGGAACCAAGAGTCCATATCATCAGTGGGTGACAGTTATTTACTTAGAATGCAGGAAATGTTGCAACAAGAAAGAAAGGGAAACATGATAATTGGTGCAATTTTCACAAAACTAAGTCAAGTGATCAACAAGATCTTGATAAAATGAAAATAGATGCTTCCACTTTGGTTGTATATGGGGTAACAGAGTAATTGGTCCTAACACAGCTATCAGCCAAATAGGATCTGGCCATCAGAAGTCGGTACCAATTTCATCCTATTCCATCTGACCTAATACAGTGGCATATGAAGACCTTGACTCTCTTAAATCTGTCCATTCATAAACTCATCATCTCCATGGATTATGGTAATTAACCACATTTTTTGCATGACTGGGTCAAGTTTTGAGCAGGATGTCATCAAACTGTTTTATATTTAAAAGTGAACATTTCTTGATTATGTACACTTGTTTTGTCATAAATTTATATTAAAAAAGATCCTTATCAAATACAAAAATATATCTATTTTCCCAGGCATGTGAATCAATCAACTGGTTGCGTATTGGCTTTCTTTAGGGCTTGGTTGAACTATTGAATGCTAGCTGTTACAGTAGTACTTTTATGGCCTTTAATTTGACTTGGCTGCAATATTTTATTTCTCTGTCTTCCTATCACTATCAGTGTTGTTTCTGTAACAAATTACTTCTCGCTCTGTCTCTGAAACAACTGAACATCCTACTCTATTAAATACACAATTCAATATCCTGATATCATAATGAAACATTCTGATGACTCAAAAATAGCAACAAAATTTACTTTTAGTTTCATGTAGTTTACATGTCTGAAAATTATAAGCGAGATTTTAAAATTCGTAAGATGGGCTTCTTGCAATTTTACGCATATATTAATTCCTCGTGTTTAATTAGGAATTTACAGTAATCTGTTCCAACCCAGTTTATATGCGTATAAATTTTGATTTCATTGAGGTAACACCTTTCATTCATTTCTCTATCAAAAAGTACAGATTAAAACAAATACATGTTGTCAATACAGATATCAATCAATTGTACAAAATTTTAATGTGATATCATGCTGTTTGATAGTCTTTTGCAAGGAAAAAAGTTTGTTCTGTTATATTTCTAACCATTTACCTGTGTTGCTATTATTTATACAAAACTTCTTAATTTTTAATACGTTATCTTTGTTGTTTGTTTACTGGTGCGCCTGTTCTGAACCTACAACATGTGTTGCTGTTTTGTATCTGTCTTCATACTGTTTTACCTATTTTGCTGTTGAGGACTTTTTACTGGTGTTGCTATTCTTTACTTCCTAAGTTGCTATCCTGGACTTATTAACTGTGAACCTATTCTTCATAACCTGTGTTTCTCTGGACTTATTACCTGTGTTTCTCTGGACTTATTACCTGTGTTTCTCTGGACTTATTACCTGTGTTTCTCTGGACTTATTACCTGTGTTTCTCTGGACTTATTACCTGTGTTTCTCTGGACTTATTACCTGTGTTTCTCTGGACTTAGTACCTGTGTTTCTCTGGACTTATTACCTGTGTTGCTATTCTTCAATACTTTTGTTGCTATTCTTTATTACCTGTGTTGCTATTCTTCAATACCTTTGGTGCTATTCTTTATTACCTGTGTGGCTATTCTTTATTACCTGTGTTGCTGCTCTTTATTACCTGTGTTGCTATTCTTCAATACCTTTGTTGCTATTCTTTATTACCTGTGTTGCTATTCTTTATTACCTGTGTGGCTATTCTTTATTACCTGTGTTGCTGTTCTTTATTACCTGTGTGGCTATTCTTTATTACCTGTGTTGCTATTCTTTATTACCTGTGTTGCTATTCTTCAATTCCTTTGTTGCTATCCTTTATTACCTGTGTTGCTATTTTTCAATACCTGTGTTGCTATCCTTTATTACCTGTGTTGCTATTCTTCAATACCTTTGTTGCTATTCTTTATTACCTGTGTTGCTATTCTTCAATACCTTTGTTGCTATTCTTTATAACCTGTGTTGCTATTCTTTATTACCTGTGTTGCTGTTCCCTGTTGGCGAGCAGCTCCTGTAGCTGTGAGATCTGAGATTTCTGTTTCTCATTTGTTGCTTTGGTCAACTCGAGCTCTCGAGACAAGGCAGCTGCTCTCATCTGGGCATCCTGGGTTTTCTTTTGCTTTTAATTAAATAAATTTGGTTACATTACAAAATTATTACAATAAAATGAGGACAATAGAATACAAAGCATAACTGTAAAATAAAATCATTTGATAAACCAAACTTTGTTTTTCACTAAAAAAATAAAACTGAACTGATATATTAAAGATGAAAATGCAATCATTGATTTCAATCATTTCTAAATATTAGGAATAACTTTGATATTTGGTGATTACTTCAGGATAAACATTTGTTTTGTCTATTGGAAGACTTGTATATTAGTTCAATTCAATGGGAAACCTGTGGGAAATACCCAAGTACGTATAACACAGGGATAATTCTAGGCTGGGCCTTGACGGGAAGTGTTATATATAAATTCTGAGAGAGAGGCGTTCTTTAAAATTATCCATTACTGACTAATAGATCAGGCCTCACAAAAATAGCCTGTCAAAGGGGCTGAATGACCAGCTAAACATCTTCATCCAAATCTACTAAATCAAATTCTACATGTTTGTGGAAATCCAATAATTTGGTAGCGTTTTCCGATGAGAGATAAAATCACAAGAAAGGCTGCGGAATGGATCAAAGCACCAGCTAAGGTGCCCTTTGGCCATGGAGTAGATTTCCAAACTTGGAGATTTACGAAAATGCTAAAATCAATTACAGAAAAAATACACTTAAATTATCTCCATTTACTGTCTGTGAAAGCTTCACTTCCCATAATGGAAGAGTTATCTTTCCCTTGAACATGTTCTGTTCATTTACTTTTGATTAATACACTAGATCACCCCCTTTTAATAGGAGTGAAGATAATCTGATGATACTAGATTCGAGACAGCTCCCCTGAAGCCAAACAACCAAATGTCATTCTTCATGTTACGGCCAGCTATTACTTTCTGAACCCCTACCTATGAAAATGAACCTAAATACAAAGGAATGATTATTATGTTCAAAATTTTCATTCAAAAATATCTTCCTTTCCCAAATTAATTCAGCTGGAAAGATTCCATGCTTACCTATTAGGGGTGTAGGAATCACTTGATTGTAATTTCTTCATGATTTTATCCAACTGAATGAAAGTATGCCATATCTTAACAAAATATAACAATTCTCTGGGAACACATTCAATTTAGATTCACCTAAAAAAATATTTATACAACAATTAACCAATACAATTATGATCACTGATATGGAAAAAAAATAAGCACTCCTCTTCCCTTCCAAAATCAAAAACCTAGTGGACACCTGACACCCATGCTTGTTTCATTGTAGTCATTGGCTGGAAGGCAGAATGCTTCCCAGAGACTCCTGAAATATTCCTGGACCAATAAGTTACCCCTTCATCAGACTAATTACGGAGGAAACACATTGCTTGTTAAGTCACATTTAAAAAGACATGATTGTCAACAGGAGGTATTTATTACGGAGATGTTTATCTCAATTTTTATAATTTAGTTCCTTATCAAGGACATTTTATTTTTGTATTTTCAGTGAAGACCAATTAATCCTTCCAAATCTGAGATTGCCTTTCCATTAGCCTCTTAATGATAATTGTACTGTAGGAAAATGCTGACACCGCAAGTTAAAACCTAAAATCTGACCCATTTTCTCAACAAGTTGACATGTTTCTCTCTACAGAAAAGAACCAATGAGATTACAGACTGTGATCAAGTCAAGCCATAATTAAATGATATTTAAAGGAAAATAAATTTTCAAAAAATTCCTAGTGTCCATAAAACATACTGACCCGACTACAGTAGCTGTATCAATACAAAACATCTGTCAAACTAATTTTTAAAAATAATAAGTCAGTAAATTTAAAAACAATAATTTAAAGATAGCAATTGATTACAGAAACCATTAATTGCAATTTTAACAAAAGCTAAAGAGTACAAATATGTGGATGAAACAGTAATAATAACAAACTATATTGCAGATTACAAAATCAAAGTAAAAATGTACGCAAGATAATAACGGTATTTGATTTTTAACGACAAGGCGATTACTGATTCTGCAATCAGTTTCCGTTCCAACCTTGTTACCAATAACTGGTTAACAATTCCTACAATATTGTCATTGAATTAGTATCCTTAGCCACATCTGAAAGGATGAGAACAAGGGGCTTGTCGGGGAAAGGATGGGAATGTCCCCAATTACAGGGTATAATCATTGACGGAGAGTTGGGGTCTGAACACCAGTTCTTGTGCACTTTTTGAAACAATTAAGTAACACCAATTCACCGTCACTATTTAACTGGTATCCCAGACATCAAATAGCTTCTGCATGTCTCCAATTTTCTGTTTTGTTTATTAGCACCTGCAGATTGCAGAAACACAGATAAAATGTTGCATGATTCAACTTCCAAAAGCAGTATGGAATATTAAATACTTCATCATTACTTTTAAGCAATGGTTAGCTGAGGTATATAGTGACAAGAAAACCGCCATGATATATGGCAGTTTTTGTATGGAATTTTTGGATGGTTATGATTCTGGGACGAAGAAGAGGATTAAACTGTAACACAGATGACCCTGTTCCGTCTCCACCATGGAGATTACCAACTTCCTGTTATTCTCAACTCTACATTATCCATTATTATTTTTTTCAAGACAGCCTGTTTTAATAACCAAATATTTCTTCTGGTCCATGGGCAATTATCCTCAAACAGCATGAATCACACAACAGGACTACCTGCTGACTAAATATCTAAATCATGGAGTCAGAATTCAAAAATTTAAACTGAAATCTACAAAAACAAAGACAATTTATAGGTCACCAATAGCCATAAAGGTCTGAAAAGGACAAACCAATGACCCTGACCTCATGCGTCTGCTGCTGCAGTTTGTCCCGCTCCATTTTGGCCGTGACCTCTTCAAGGGCACGTAGACTGCCCTTCAGGCTCTCCTCCGCCTCCTTGGCAACCTTCAGCTGGCGGTTCAGTTCGTGGATGTGCTCTCTCAGCTTCTCCACATCGCCCTGCAGTCGTAACTTGGCCTCTCTCTCATTCATCAGAGCCTGTTTCAGGCGAGTGGTTGCCTCAATAGCAGTGTCTTTTAAATCATCCCCTTCTTTTGCTACAAAAAATAAAAGATTTTTCATTATCACTTTTTTGACAATAAAATTAAAAAACAAATATATACTGGTAAACTGTTACAGTAGTATATTTATATATACTGTGTATACTCTCCTTATCTCTACATAAAGCAAATAAAGCAGCTAAAAATGACAAAACTGGATGTAACCTTTCAATCAATGGTATCATTAGTAAACTTTGCAATTGATGGCCTGCTAATATCATATTAGCACCAATAAACAAAGATTTTTGTTTAAATGAGCACAAATAAATATGATATTTTAAACAATATTTTGCATCAATACATGCAAAAGGATACAAACCCTCTCAAACAGAAAGATGGGATAAATAATGGATGGAAATTTAAAACTTTAAATTTAACTCAAACAACACCCCATAATAACTACAAAACTAACTCAGTCTTGCTTCCACTTCAGCCTACTTCCCTAGGATTTAATTTATGATAAAACTTCTATGCTTTTTATTTCATTATCAAGTAGATTTGAGCCTTAACAGAAACTGATGATGCTGGTATCAGTGTTCAGGAGGATAGGTTTGAGGGTATGGACCAGCTTGAGACTTTAGACATTGATGATCCTGTAAATATAGGCCTTTAACTTATTGTACGCAGCAATAAAAACAAATTCTGCTTTGTGTTTACCAAAGATCAAATTGCTTTGCATGCCCAAAATTGAGGCAGACAAAAGGAACTATTAGTGAAATGAACTGAATCAGATGTATTACACGCAATAATACTAACTTTTCTTCTAAAAGCACAATTTGAGCTGAATATTTTGGAAATCTATATAGAATGTTAGGCTCTCTTTTGCAATGGTAATTTAGTACTGTAGATTCATCCCTAACAATCATGGATACAAGAGGAAATTGAACTCTGTGTGTCGCTTTTGCTACTGTTAATTTGATGATTGTTTCAATTCAATCAGAAGCCAAACTTAAGTATCTCCAGGAAGCTTGACCAGAAAATGGCCAGCAATCAGTTCCTCAGAGATACAGAAGAAGCACCTGTCTTGACAAGGTATACCCGGGGTCAGGGTTGGTCAGCCATCAGAGAGCCTACAGTCAATGCTGGTCAGCCAAAGCAGTGCCTGGGTTCAGGGCTGGTCAGCCATCAGAGTATATAATAGAGATTCCAAGGTCAAGAAACATTCTAAATAACTTATACACCTGGTCTGGTCCTAATAACATCCAGATCAAGCACTCTAGGACTTTATATCAAGGTATAGACCAGTCCTACTTCTATAAGACTTTATATCAAGGTATAGACCAGTCTTACTCCTACCTTAAGCTTCAAATTAGCAAAAAAGCAATGTGAAAAAAATTGTACACTTGGCCTTTCAATAGGACAAAGTAGAAACTTTTCAACTCTAACCTTTGTCTTGCTATATGTGGACATATGGTTCAGTAGTTTCTTTGTTCTATTACCTTTGCCCTGTAATGCCTGTATATGGTTCAGTAGTTTCTTTGTTTTATTACTTTTGTCCTGTAATGCCTGTATATGGTTCAGTAGTTTCTTTGTTCGATTACCTGTGTCCTGTAATGCCTGTATATGGTTCAGTAGTTTCTTTGTTCTATTACCTTTGCCCTGTAATGCCTGGATATGGTTCAGTAGTTTCTTTGTTCTATTACCTTTGCCCTGTAATGCCTGGATATGGTTCAGTAGTTTCTTTGTTCTATTACCTTTGCCCTGTAATGCCTGGATATGGTTCAGTAGTTTCTTGCTGGCTTGCTCTGACTTCCACCTTCTTTCTCTCTCTGTTTCCAGCTCCTTCATAAGTTGCTGAAAAAACATCAAAGATTTATCACATTAACAGAAAAAAAACATGCAAACTGTACCATTATTGTTAATTGAAGAAATTTTACATTAAACATATCAAGAGGAAATATCAATGTCAACAGCAGTGATAGCATGAGTACATTCACTGAATCTGCTGACAATCATACAACCTTCACTTTCATGTTTACTGGTTCAAGGCCAAATATTCCCACACAAGGATGTTTTGTGGCCTTTCCAGCTATATTTGTCCTCTACTAATAACCTTAATGTTTATCTAGTTTTTGTTCTGTGGTAATTGGCCGAGATTGAACGATGGAGAACATTACATAAGACATTTAGTCGAGTCCCCAGGCTCGTTCAGGAAGTCAGCATCAATCAGAGGCGTACCGATGAATGTCCCGGCTGTTGTAAGCTAACGTGTCCACACACTCATACCCTCACTGTAGCTGTCGCGAAAAAATTCACTTTTAAGGAAAGATCATTATTTCTGAATATTTCTTTAACATTTAATCTAGATAAGAGTAACTGGCTATTTCTGTTTATTTCTAACATATTCAAATTCAAATCTTAGAAATATTAGGTAAAGGCCTTCAACAAGTGAGAGCATATAATGACCTTAACTGGAGTATCAACGGTAACTCATGAACTTATTGTAAAGCATATATATACATGTACCTATATATCTATATTCAATTGGCTCAGTGCATGGTTTTGCAAATAAAGACTAGAATGTAAATAATTACAAAAGACACAAATACAGAAAGACACCAGTAAATCTTTAATCAGAAAAGCTTGTTTGTGAGCCTTCACTTCAGGTGAGCTTAAAAGTGCAATTCAAATGCTTCAATACATGGACAGCAGAATTCTAAGTCTAAAATTTACATACTAATGAATTTTTCCAACTTATTTTCCCTCTTTTTATAAAATCAATCATTGGAATTCATGATATGAATGTTTGATTTGAAGACACAGCCTTGGAATGCTGAATGAGCAACAATTCAACTGCTTTTTTGGACACAACATGGAATTGATTTGCTCAAAGCTTTGTTTTACATTCAAAAAGTCATTGTAATTTACATTAATTTTCTTTTATAAATCAAAATCATGATTTTAATGAAATGAGACAGCTCATGAAGAAATCTGCAGAGAAATCAGTCAATGTGGGCTGAAGCATGCTGTTCTCTGCCCACCATCTCCAGACAACAAGGACACATCTTTGATCATTTCTACCAAAAAATATTATTGTTCTTAATTAAACTGGGAGGTTTCATATAATAGCGATGTTGAAATCTGCTGCAAAATCTTAGACTGATATAGGTAATGCGACGGATTGATGCACTTGGTTTGAGATCGTGAACATCAAAGGTCAGAGCTATAAATGTTGTCTGTTGTGTTACCTGATTAGCTACACGACATCTCTCTCTGAAGTGTTGCTGTCATTTACCTATGATGTTACCAAAGTTTCATGACAATCTCCATAAAGCACCAGACTAATTGTTGAAACAGTTAAATCTCTTCCACTGACCTAGACTTTCTCCAATAGAGGAGTGAGCTGGATTTCTTATTTAGAATTGGCACAAAATAGACACAGTGCAGAAAAGCCATCAACATGACTTAACCCCATAATATATATCTAAACTAGCAAATATGAAGTATGAAAAATATCCAACTCAATGATTTGAATGCAGTGATTTTTTATATATAAGAGCATGGGTATCTCAATGGTATCAAGGTAGCTCAATGGTAACTTGAGTATGTTGGGATAGCTTTTGTTCAATGGTAAACTAGGTTTTAGTTGGGAAAGCTTAATCAAAGCTCAGTGATGATCTGGGTATCAAGTTGGAGAGCTCAATGATCTTCTTGATTACTTAGTGGTAGACTGGCTTTTAGCTTGGGTAGCTCAAACGTAGAGTAGGAATTATCTTGGGTGGATCAATGGTTGTATGGATTAAGTTTTGGTAGGTGGGTGGTAATATAGGTTTAGTTTGGATAGATCAATGGTTGTATGGGTTTAGTTTGGATAGATCAATGGTTTTATGGGTTTAGTTTGGGTAGGTGGGTGGTAATATAGGTTTAGTTTGGATAGATCAATGGTTGTATGGGTTTAGTTTGGATAGATCAATGGTTTTATGGGTTTAGTTTGGGTAGATCAATGGTTGTATGGGTTTAGTTTGGATAGATCAATGGTTTTATGGGTTTAGTTTGGGTAGATCAATGGTTTTAGTTTGGGTAGATCAATGGTTTTATGGATTTAGTTTGGGCAGATCAATGTTTTAATGGGTTTAGTTTGGGTAGAACAATGGTTGTATGGGTTTAGTTTGGGTAGATCAATGGTTGTATGGGTTTGAATTGGGTATATCAATGGTTGTATGGGTTTAGTTTGGGTAGATCAATGGTTGTATGGGTTTAGTTTGGATAGATCAATGGTTTTATGGGTTTAGTTTGGGTAGATCAATGGTTTTAGTTTGGGTAGATCAATGGTTTTATGGATTTAGTTTGGGCAGATCAATGTTTTAATGGGTTTAGTTTGGGTAGAACAATGGTTGTATGGGTTTAGTTTGGGTAGATCAATGGTTTTATTGGTTTAGTTTGGGTTGATCAATGGTTGTATGGGTTTAGTTTGGGTAGATCAATGGTTTTATGGGTTTAGTTTGGGTAGATCAGTGGTTGTATATGTTAAGTTTGGGTAGATCAATGGTTGTATGGGTTTACCTTGGGTGAATCAATGGTTGTATGGATTAAGCTTGGGTTGATCAATGGTTGTACGTGTTTAGTTTGGGTTGACCAATGGTTGTATGGGTTTAGTTTGGGTAGATCAATGGTTGTATGGGTTTAGTTTGGGTAGATCAATGGTTGTATGGGTTAAGTTTGGGTAGATCAATGGTTGTATGGGTTTAGTTTGGGTAGATCAATGGTTGTATTGGTTTAGTTTGGGTAGATCAATGGTTTTATGGGTTTAGTTTGGGTAGATCAATGGTTTTATGGATTTAGTTTGGGCAGATCAATGTTTTTATGGGTTTAGTTTGGGAAGAACAATGGTTGTATGGGTTTAGTTTGGGTAGATCAATGGTTTTATGGGTTTAGTTTGGGTTGTTCAATGGTTGTATGGGTTTAGTTTGGGTAGATCAATGGTTGTATGGGTTTAGTTTGGGTAGGTGGGTGGTAATATAGGTTTAGTTTGGGTAGATCAATGGTTTTATGGGTTTAGTTTGGGTTGTTCAATGGTTGTATGGGTTTAGTTTGGGTAGATCAATGGTTTTATGGGTTTAGTTTGGGTAGATCAGTGGTTTCATATGTTTAGTTTGGGTAGATCAATGGGTTTACCTTGGGTGAATCAATGGTTGTATGGATTAAGCTTGGGTTGATCAATGGTTGTACGTGTTTAGTTTGGGTTGACCAATGGTTGTATGGGTTTAGTTTGGGTAGATCAATGGTTGTATGAGTTTAGTTTGGGTAGATCAATGGTTTTATGGGTTTAGTTTGGGTAGATCAATGGTTGTATGGGTTTAGTTTGGGTAGATCAATGGTTTTATGGGTTTAGTTTGGGTTGACCAATGGTTGTATGGGTTTAGTTTGGGTATATCAATGGTTTTATGGGTTTAGTTTGGGTTGACCAATGGTTGTATGGGTTTAGTTTGGGTAGATCAATGGTTGTGTGGGTTAAGTTTGGGTAGATCAATGGTTGTATGGGTTTAGCTTGTGTAGACCAATGGTTGTATAGGTTTAGTTTGGGTGGATCAGTGGTTGAATAGGTTTAGTTTGGATAGATCAATGGTTGTATGGGTTTAGTTTGGATAGATCAATGGTTGTATGGGTTTAGTTTGGGTAGATCAATGGTTGTACAGGGTCAAACACGTATGGAATATCATATCATGCAAATAGTAACACTGAACATAGGATAATTTAATGTGTTGTTAAAGCTGTAGGTTTTTCGTTTGACATATTTATATAACAATAGTTAACTGGAGAGCAAGTTGTATAAATTTCTTTTGCCGAGTTTGAATTGAGTGTTGATCACAAAGTCTATCCATAATATGAACAGAGGTTACAAATGAGAACAAATTCTTCAAATATTACATGGCTAAAGAATTAAATGATAATTCTGCTAATTAAGGACATGGAGACACTGAAGTGAAACACTGCCCCCAGACAAAATGCTGCCGTAGCTGATCACTGCGGATCTGATGGGAGAATATTGCTTTCTGTGACAACCAGATTGGCAGCAAGACTCATCAATTCATGAAAACAGTCTCAGCAGAAAAAAACCCCACCAGCAATCTACTGTAGCAGTAAACATCAAAACTGTGACCAGGTTTTGATGAAAACAAAAGTCGATTTATTGGGGTAAGGCATAAAATGTTGTTTATGTCATAGAAAACATGATTAAAACTGACAAATTTGGCATCAGTGTAACCAAATATACTATCGGTATCATACATTTATTTTTCAAAATAGAGAAATAGAGCTCATCAAATGCTGAGCATAATTAAAAAAAAATTCTCATACTTTTTTATTTTTACAGAAAGACTTTTAAATTTTTTTTTTTAAACTGTAACCAGAAAACAAACTCACTAGTTGGGTATATTGTAAAAGAGTTATGAATATGGCAGCTATTATATCATCATCAGGACATTTAACAGATCTTTGATACACTAACCCCCTTAATACAGCAAAAATTAGATACCATTCAATCAACCTACAGTGTATAATATCTTTCATAGAAAACAATATAGGTTTCAATTTTACTTAATACAAAGGTCAATGAACTAAAAAAAATTACCGGTAATATGTGCTTTAAACACTATAACTACAGATTTGTAATCAAACTAAAAATAATCAACTGAGGTAAACAAAACTGAGCTCTAAACAGGAAGCCAATTAATTATGACCCAGAGAGGTGTTTCAGAAGTTAGGCTGAGCCAGAGATCGGGACATCCTGAGCCGATATCTGTGACCTTTCCGATGGAGACTCTGAAATGTCATTCCTACTCTGATGATACAGTCGCAAGTCTATAATCAAACACCAGCAACAAACCTCCTTTGGGACATTGTAATTAGTGACTTTTACAAATGGCAACAACCGATTTTCTTGAACATCCAATCTCAATCTAAATAGTATTTTGCTAAAAAAGAAGCTGATTTGTCTCACACAATTCCTGTTGCAGTTTATAGCAACACGTATAGATGTCTGATATACCCTGCTACGAGGAATCCTGCAGGTAGCCAATGTGGTAATATAATTCCTTTTATATCAATGAAACCAGTCCTTTGTCAGCATTTTATTCTTATAATGGGTAACAAATAAAAAAGTGGGATTTGCATGAGATACTAGTGAAACAGAGTACAAAGACAGAAAATCCACCAAATACATGTTTCCACAATGAATATTCTGTCATCCTTCAACTAGATATCACCCTCATTTGGCAAGCACCTGGGCAGGTGTTAAAATTTCAATCCATAACTGAGAATAAAGGAACTCTCTGAGAGATCCACTGAAAAACATTCAATCATTGAGGTACCACCCAGTGGGTATATAAGTGTGGCTGACCGGAACAATATATAGGTATGAATTTAGTAAAATTCATTAAACATAAGTGGAAGAGGGGTCAATACTTTATAAAGACAGGAGGCATTGTCAAAGAAATAATGATGTTTGTCATAATGAATATGTATTTAAAATAAAGAATTTATGGGTTAAGCTTAGGGTTCTATCTGAAGAAAAAATATCATTATTTAACAAATCCATGAAAAAGAAGAAAGGTTAGATTTGATGGCTGGTGAGCATGACAGATGATATGTGTTGTAACTGTAAAATGCTGTCCTGTATTACAACTGAGTTTTCTGTGCACAGAATCAACTTTAGAATCCAATCCGAGTGCCAAATCAAGTTCTAATGGTGAAATTTTACAGAATGATTAGAAAAAAGTCAGAATTTATTCAAGCCACAAAAAAGTATTTCCCAGTTTGGCAGGAGGAGCTCAAATTTGGACAGCAAATGATTAAGGTCCGTAAGATGAGGCTATAAATCAATTAGTGTGAGAGATATTGATTGAAAGTCAGCCCCTAATGTGAATCAAGTTATAGAATAACACACTAAATGAATCAAATACAAAATACTGAGGGACACCAGGGAGGGGGTATGTGATTTCATTCTTACATATCCTGTGCTAAGAAATACAGAAGGGAGGGTGTATGATTTCATTCTGAGGTATATCTTGAGATAGAAATACAGAAGGGAGGGTGTATGAAGGGGGTATGTGATTTCATTCTTACATATCCTGTGCTAAGAAATACAGGAGGGAGGGTGTATGATTTCATTCTGAGGTATATCTTTAGATAGAAATACAGAAGGGAGGGTGTATGATTTCATTCTGAGGTATATCTTGTGCTAATAATTATGTAATAGAAGGCCACAACCACATTCAATATCTCAAAGTCTGAGACAACCAAAATTGCTTAACTGGGCCAAATAAATTTATAAAAAAAGACTGAAATAAAGAGTTCGATTTGGAATTACAAATTACTGTGGAATCATTAAGTTTCGTGGGGGCCAATTTTTGTGGATTGCCTAAGTTTTACAGGTTCATGGGGACGTAATTTCGTGTATTTCTTATATCTATGAAAGGAAATATGACTTTATTCCCCTATTTATCAATTCATGGAGGATGTTAAGTACTTGCTAAATACATGTAGTCATGTATTGTGCTGAGGAACCAAACTTTGAGGTACCAAAAATAGAGGTACCAAACTTGCCACATATGGATCCTTCATCAAGTATCAAACTCACTATACACATATAGATAATTGAGCAGGTAACATACATACCACATAGGTAGACTTAATGTCATCCCTCTTCTGTGTCTCCAACACCATCACAGCAGAGGGAGTTTTCTTGGCACCATTTGGTAAACTCTCTGCTGTATCATCACTGGAAAAAAAATAATTCTTAATAAAAATTAAACCTGAGCAGTCACTTTTAATAAATCAAATGAGAATTGTTTTATGTCCTATCAAGAATTCCCGAACATCCCTACCAAAAATAATCATACAATACTACCATAAAAGATGTTTGTAGAAGGTTATACTATCACCACTCAACTACAAGTTATTTTTCATTATAAAAACAAGCATTTCCAAGTAAAGTGAATCTATTTAAAACTGATATCTCACTAACAAACATTGTAGCATGGGATCAACAGTAATCTATATCACATTAACACTGTGACATGGGATCAATTAGAACCTCTATCACATTAACACTGTGACATGGGATCAATAGGAATCTATATCACATTAACACTGTGAAATGGGGTCAATAGGAATCTATATCACATTAACACTATGACATGGGGTCAATAGGAATCGAAATCACATTAGCACTGTGATTTAGGGTCAATATCATATTAGCACTGTGACATGGGATCAATAGGAATCTATATCACATTAACACTGTGACATGGGATCAATAGGAATCTATACCACATAACACTGTGGCATGGGATCAATAGGAATCTATATCACATTAACACTGTGACCTGGGGTCAATAGGAATCTATATCACATTAACACTATGACATGGGTTCAATATTACATTCGCACTGTGACATGGATTCAATAGGAATCTATATCACATTAACACTGTGATTTAGAATCAATATCACATTAGCACTGTGACATGGGATCAATTAGAATCTCTATCACATTAACACTGTGACATGGGATCAATAGGAATCTCTATCACATTAACACTATGACATGGGGTCAATAGGAATCTATATCACATTAAGACTGTAATATGGGATCAATAGGAATCTATATCACATTAACACTGTGACATGGGATCATTAGGAATCTATATCACATTAACACTGTGATTTAGGATCAATATCACATGAGCACTGTGACATGGGATCAATAGGAATCTATATCACATTAACACTGTGATTTAGGATCAATATCACATGAGCACTGTGACATGGGATCAATATGAATCTATATCACATTAACACTGTGATTTAGGATCAATATCACATGAGCACTGTGACATGGGATCAATCGGAATCTCTATCACATTAACACTATGACATGGGATCAATGGGAATCTTTATCACATTAACACTATGACATGGGGTCAATAGGAATCTATATCACATTAACACTATGACATGGGATTAATAGGAATCTATACCACATAACACTGTGGCATGGGATCAGTAGGAATCTAAATGACATAACACTGTGACATGGGATCAGGAGGAATTTATATCACATTAACACTGTGACAAGGGATCAATAGGAATCTATATTACACTAACAAAAACGGTTACATGGGATAAACAGGAATCTATATTAAACTCACAAACAATAAGACATGGGATTAGTCGGTTATGTGACATGGATCATACAAAATATCTATTCATTCAACTTGTTTTAAAGTAAGCTTGTATTAAATGGTTAAGTAATAGTAAAATAGTAAATAAATTGTTTCTTTCTGTACAATAGTGTACATCACAAAGATATTTCAGCTTATATATCGTCATTGACTAGAACACAGCCAATAGAACACCTAATGACATGAGAAGCAGCAGTATACCACTCACAAATCCACCATAAAACAAATATATATATTTTTAACAATATAAAACAACACTCCAGGTGACTCCTCATGGAAATTACAATTTACTATAAAAGTAATTCTTTTCCTTTTATTCCTGTGCCTTTACTATACCCACATGGAGTCCCAACCCTGCCGTTTCCGATGATTCTGCCCACACTTTCAGCTTCATAGACTTCATTCGAATCAATATAATCCAGTAATCTCTCACAATTCCTTGTTCTGATAATTGGGTTTTTTATTGGTTTGACACATAAATTTGTAAAAATTCACTACAAATCTCTGATCAAGGATAAAAGTGATCACAGAACCACATTTCCTATGACATCACAAATTAGTGTCAATTTACAAAGGCAAATCACAAAAAAAGAATCCAATCAAATGCTCTAGTGTGTTCAATTCATCTAATGAGCATAATAAATCAGTATGGTGCAGGGTGAGTTGGTTTTGAACAGATAAAATTACAGTGTTTATAAGTAAGCATTTATCTCCCTTTCTTTGACTTTTTGTGCATTTATTCCCTTTCCTGGCCTGTTATCTACAGATAAGTGTCTGACAAATATAGCTACTCTCTGCATGCCCTCTGTCACTGTCTGTTTTTATTTGACCACCTTAGAGAAATCTATTTCCCTATTTGATGGACAGCTGACAATAATTTCTAATACATCATTTTCCTGGTCTCCGAGAACTAAGTAAATATATAATATGTGATGAGGTGTCTTTGTCTAATCAATAGAAATCTGAATCAATAATTGTCTACATATCCAGGTATCTCTTCCAATTAACCCAATCAGTAATAACCAGTAAATCCAGGTATTTCTGTTCAGTTTATCCAACCAATAACCAGTAAATCCAGGTATTTCTGTCCAGTTTATCCAACCAATAGTAACCAGTAAATCCAGGTATTTCTGTCCAGTTTATCCAACCAATAGTAACCAGTAAATCCAGGTATTTCTGTCCAGTTTATCCAACCAATAGTAACCAGTAAATCCAGGTATTTCTGGCCAGTTTATCCAACCAATAGTAACCAGTAAATCCAGGTATTTCTGTCCAGTTTATCCAACCAATAGTAACCAGTAAATCCAGGTATTTCTGGCCAGTTTATCCAACCAATAGTAACCAGTAAATCCAGGTATTTCTGGCCAGTTTATCCAACCAATAGTAACAAGTAAATCCAGGTATTCCTGTCCAGTTTATCCAACCAATAGTAACCAGTAAATCCAGGTATTTCTGTCCAGTTTATCCAACCAATAGTAACCAGTAAATCCAGGTATTTCTGTCCAGTTTATCAAACCAATAAAAACCAGTTAATCCAGGCAATCCATCCAATAATATCAACTTGATCCATTTACTTATCAGGTCTTATTTTCCTTTTAATCAAAACCAATAATATCAGTAAATCCAGGTATATCTTCCAATTAATCAAAACAACAGTAACCAGTTAATCAAAGTATCTCTTACAATCAATCAATTACATGTATTAACCAGGCTCTTTCTTTCTATTCAATCAATAATCACTAAATTTATGAGTAATATCTGTCCAATCAATCAATCAATCAATCAATAATCAATCAATCAATCAATCAATCAATCAATCAATCAATCAATCAATCAATCAATCAATCAATCAATCACTAGTAATCTAAATATCTTTATATCAGTTGACCAATGCTGGCAACAGTTTAGTTAACATTCATGCAGTTTGTATTACCTGTCAAAGTAGATTATGATTAAGACAATAATTGCATTTTACACCAAGTCATTTACTTGATCAGTACAAATGAACTGTTAATTTAACCCCCCCCCCTTGCTTTTCATTAGTTATCAGCAGAAAGTGAGAAGAGATCTGCACATTTTTTCATTTGTTTCAAGATACTTGATGCTGCAAAATGTTATCAACACTTTCTTCTTCTCTGCAACTACACTGCTTGCAACCCCCCCCCCCCCAAAAAAAACCCCCTTTACTATATGGTTCATATACAGATACAAAAGTTATGCAGATAAATACTATGAGCATAATAATGCAAATGCTTTAGATTAGAAACAATACTATACTAATAAACAAATATTTAAAACCTTATACAGTTAAATATAAAAAATATGAAATCATGTAAATGCAAATTGATAGATGTATTGACAGACCAAGGACTTTCTAATAGTTAATTAGGTGTGTACAACACCTCGCTAAAAAACTCTATAAACAGTGTTTGCAGTTCTCCAGGCAAAAGGTCAAAATAAGTGTTGGGATGTCTTGGGATGAATGAACTATTGGTTTCCCCCATAAATTAGTGCTTAAACACAGCAATCACAAGTGTTCCCTTGCTGTCATTTACATCAAAACGTCAAGAGAGACACAGAATTACCAGGGTACACAAAAACAATATCCTACGGGCCCTGGGCTATTCCCCGCTTTAGTCACAGACCATTATGACAGAAAATCTTTTTATCCTCACCGCTGCTTCATATTTTATGTTAACTGTCACATGATTACAAGAAATATGAAAGAACCGCTTTTCAGAAGGGGATGTTTTCACAGACAAGGTTAGCTGTTGTAATGAGGTCTGAAACACATAAAACAGTTGCTTAAAAGAGAATTTAATGATCATCTCATAAAATGGAATCATTGAACAATTCCAAAATTACCTAAAGATATAAGAACCACTAAATTCTCACGGAAAGCACACTCTTTTGAAAAAATATTTGCTTTTAAAACAGAAATTATAGACTTTAAATTTAATACAAAAAATCAAAATTAAATGTTTTGACAACTGACCAATTCAAATTTAATCATCTGTATGAACCTTACTTTAATTTTAAGACAATTTTTAAAAATTTAGATAATCACCTTTATCAAAAATTTCTTTTTCTTTTTGAACATGCTGAATCTATTAGCAATCAATAGAAGATCTAATCTGTTTCCACCAATCAAACGAGGGCTTTAAGTGGCGAGCTGAAAGCTTCTCACTGATAGGTGCAATTTAAGGGATGCCCTATCACAAGCGGAGGTCCATAAATACATCTGATTGAGTTGCTCACTGTTTATATTAGTAGCAGTTGCAGCTTTGTAAAAAACATTTGTTCAGGTTTTATGGGGTTACAATGGTGCATCACAAAGTGTTAACCATTTAATTGTTTCAGGAAATCTTACCCAATGTGTTGTTTCTCGTAGATTTTTGGTAAGTATTTCACTTTCTTGTGCCTGATATTTGTTATTTAATTTTTAAATATCCATGTTTATTTTACATAATTTCTGAATCATATTTTGATTGATATTTGATAATGTTTTGAAGAAGAATTTTTCAAAAGTTTTTTTTTAAATGATTTCCATTCATAATACAAATGCTGAAACAATTGTCAACATAAAAAGTTAAATGTTTAACAAAAATGATTTTTTTGATACTTTTATTTAGAGCTGTTAGGCTATCTCTGCTGATTCACACAAATTGATTAAATTTAAAATATACAGAATTGACTGATCCAAGTTTCTTAATCCTAATATGATAGGAATTCTTTCATCTCTTTTTAATTCAAATTTTGATGTCTGGATTCATTCTATTTTCTTGTCATCTTTGCGTTGTTTGATATGACAAGAGAAAAACTCATTAGAAGCAAAATGGCTTTAAAAATTTTACACGGCTGGTTGGATTAAAGCCTTGGTCACTAGCCGTAGTTGGGTGAAACAGAATTCTACACTTCTTAATCATTTGACAAATGAGCTTTTAATTCAAGCAATCTGATAAAAAACACCAACTCCAGATACATAAAGAAAGAGATAATATCAAATAGATATCAATAAGCTAGGATAAATTATCTGTAATGTAAATCACCATTGATTTCACAAAGTGTACATAAATGGTTAATATTATAATAAAACTTCCATTTTCACAAAAACAAAATAATTCAATTCTAAAAAGTCAAGCTCACATTATACATGTATAATGAAAAAAAATATGAAAGGAAAGCAAATAGAAAATACTTCAATAATAATTTCAATATTGAATTAAAAAGAACAAAAGATAAATTAAACATTCATGTTTTAAAATTAAAATTGGTGTCGAGGAATTCACCTTGTTGGAGTCAAGTAATTGGACTACAGTACATTCCTTATCATATTTTTTTTTTGCGAGTACTTAATTCTGTGATTCCTTGTTCTGAGTCAAATCACAAAAAATGAAATAGCTATCACTGTATGAAAGTGTGATTTTAAAACCATTAGTGGTGCTTCTTGCAATTTAACACAGAAAATTCCTTGAATTTAATTAGGGATCTACAGTACTCAATTTTATATCCTTTTTTTGAAAGAAGCAATCTACGTCATGATCAAACCCTTAAAGGGGATGTTGTGTCTCCGTCTACAGACTCAGACCATAAAGATTCAGACTAAAGTCCCCACTAACGTCAAAATTCCCCCCAAAACTGGGTTAAATCTTACAATCGCAATAAATTCAAAGCCAATGAATTCCCTATGAAATATTTAGAAGTTGAATAAAACAGTAATTATTACCCAATAATTCAGACATCAATAACATGATTACTAATGTGTTCACTATGTCGTACTCTCAGCAGGCTATTCTGATATACTCGGAATCCAGCTTAATTTTCCAAAACATGTTATAAATTTGCGGCAGATTTTTCGCTCTTGTTTTCCCCAGATAAATGATAAAAAAATCCACACATCGTCATAAATCACAAATGCGAACATAAAATTCATACTTCTTCACAAATTTACAACAAGAGGGATTTTTAGATTTTTGGAATTAATACTATTTATGTTTTAAAAGGATCATAAATTTATTTCAATTAGAAGATTGACTATAGGGACAGCCTATTAGTCTAAAGCTTGGGCTTATTCATGTCCATTCCAAATTCAAATCAACAAAATTACTCTCCTATAAATGTATGCAAAAAGCCTGAGACCATTCCGATATTATTAAATGGACTTTAATGTAACAATTTTTTAATTCAAGGTATCAAGGATTCAATGCTCTCTATCATTTTAAGACAATTATACACTTGAATCCACCTTCATCTATTTCCCCCTTTCGATATATGACTTCCAGATGTATATGAATGTTAGAGATCTTGCAGAATATAAATCTTTTATTGAAAGCTTGAAAGCTGTCGTTTTCCTGGTACATGTATTAGTCATTTAAACTATTTGTCTAAAAGTGGTCACCTCTCTCCCCTCTGTATTACTGTTGTATGCCTGCAAAACACACATAACATCAAAGTAATTTTTTATTGTGCTACCTATTTTGTGGTTTGTTATAAACCTGTTTCACATTTCCAAGGATAGCTCAATCAAAGACTTTCCGTTTTCATTAATTTTTTTTTCTCCTTTGATGGAGAGAATGAAAAGTTCATTTCCCAGAAATAATACAAATTCAAGATGCAAATCCCTTACAATCCTGAAATTATATGACTGAAATCAAAACAACCACAGCTTTGTGGACATTTTTTATTCAGATCTTCATTATTCATCCACCTGTTTGCAGGGAATCTATAAATTCTTCTGAACTCTGATACTAAAACTGTCAATATTTCCTTACAATTAATGATTACATGCGATAACAAGGCTAAAGAAATAAACATTCCCTGAAATCTCATCCTGGGTTCTCACATGGGCATCCCTGATAAAGCCACCACATCACCTGGCTATCTCCTGAACTATTCCTTTAAGTAACCGCGGTCTGGCGGTTACTGGACTTTTCACATCCCTGGCATTATTTTCCGTAAATCTCGGTTACTCTTTGAGCATCATGGAAAATATGTTAATTGACACTTTCAAAGACTTCCATCTGACTTCAAATCTACAATATTTCTAAAATCAGACGGTGCTTTATATTTAAACATATATTATTGCCGATCTAATGATACAAGGAAACTTGATACAAAACAGGTCATTATCACCAATGCTTCCAGAGCCTTAACACTGTAAGGAAGCCATTAACATCCCCAATGATTTCCCCATTTAGCTTTTGATTTCATTATTCTTTTTTCTGCTCCATTAGACACATGGTAAAAAAAAATCTATGTGAGAACACAATTTGATTCTGCGAGACGACGACATTGAGGGAATCTCGGCTGTCCAGGTCTGAGACAGCTGGGGTGACAATAAACTGATCCGGGCGATCTCGGGATGAAATCTCGGAACTCCATGGAAAACCTATACTGCAATTCAACGCAGACTTAATCCTATTGATCCCAAGAATAATAATGAAAAATAATTGAAAAGAAGAAGACTCATTTCATCTTATGATAATGTCTGGCTGTTAAACTGAGTTCAACCTCTATAGTATCTCATACTGTCACTTGTGTGGATTAGTGTGAGAGAAGCCCAGGACATAAAGTACAGAACTCGGGATTGAAACACAATCTAATCCTTAATCTCTACCCATAAATATAATTACCAGCTTGTTCGATTAATTCATTATTCTTGAGGATCAACGTAGAAATATCAACTACTGTTGAAAACAACCCTTTGTCTCAATTCACCAAGATCACTTGGGATTACAATAATAGAATGACTCTCTTTGAAAAGCTGTTAATTTTAACAAATTATTTACAAATTATTAATCAATATCTTTTTTTATAAGTTCTTTAATGGCTTTTTCTAACATTAGAAGAGCCTTGTTTACATCAAATAAAATAGAAAGTCATAAGTGGCAAAAAATCCTCTTTTAATAAAGTAATTAAGTCTCAAAAATCAATACCACAGAACACAATATTGTTGAGAATTTGATGGATTTGAAGCGTTATAGACCAACCACAAAGGGGAAAAGCATTCACATGAGAAAATACCAGGAAAATCTAACACAGCGATACGGGCCCCGGAAAGCTCGCAAGATGCTGTGGTCATTCACTCTCAGCTTCCTTCCACCAGAGCGATTCTGTGCATGGTCTCGTAACTTCAGAGTTAGGCGACTACTGCATGTTCCGGGTTTGGTTCCATCTTAATCCGTCAATTTCTCACTCCGATATTACTCTCCTTTTGTTTTACTCATTGCTCTCCATGTAAGCACGATTGCTGTAATTCTTTAACTATTGTCGAACACACCTTGGGCTTCAGTAAAGAGCTTTTGGCAATAATAGAAAGATGGGGTAATTAATTGGAGAAAACAAATGGAGTGGAATTCTAATGGAATTTTATAGGGTTCTATGACCACAGAAGATAGATGGTTCCATTCCTGCTGATCTGCCTAGCATGCTACTCACTTCAGTGTGAATGAAAAACAGCCTGTATTCTCCTCAAAGAATGCAACCTTCCTCAAAGATGCAGATCTAAACAATGCGACCAAAAACAATTGTATGCAAATGCAGATGATTCAGTTAATTTGCAAAAATACAAAGATGTCCAAAAGACCTGAGGCAATTAAACTTTACAAGCACAAAATTATCACAAATCTGACCTTCTCTGAACCTTTGAACACTTACAGTTATTTCAAATGTGATTGACAAACTTGATAATTGTTTATCTTTATGACTATTAATCAGTTTTAATGACTTTGCAGTGTTTTAAGTTGAAGAACAAACCACTGTTTGATAGCAAACAGAATAGAATCTCAAGGTTTTAAAATAACCAACAGAGTACACACCATCAGACAATCTGAGAGAAAAACTTTAATATACAAAAGAATCTAAGAAAGGTCTGATGATTGATCTCAAGTATTACATGTTTAGTCAGAATCAGGCCCTCTAAGGGAACATAAGTAAGTGATCGTTACAATGCACCAAGTGGCTGCCAGCTAATGGGGGAAAACACAGACTGCACAGATTGTCAGTATTAAGATTGTCAGGTGAAGGACAGGTGTGAAGTGTCAAGGTCTTCCAGAGCAGGTACGCTGGCTGTAGGTGCTACATCACTGTGGTGATGCCACCCATGGCACAGGTGTGCCCCCACTGTGTCAGAGTTGCAGCTATGTATCATGGAGGGATGGAGATCTCATCTTATCTGTTTATCTTCACTGGATCAAAACATGTTTTAATTCAGGTACAAGTATCTGCTAATTAGAAGGCTTGTACTGGATTTTGAAGCACTGTGTGATATAGGGTTGAGGAAAGGTCAATAACTTTACCATGCTGCAACTATTCCAATTAAGCAGCTCCAAAATTAAACTTATATTCAGGTCCTCCTACTCTCAAGAAGCAATATACATGTATCTTTGTTTTTATTTTTCACCAACAAAACTGTGATGACAGATTTGAATGATCTTCTACACAGCTTTACTCTCATAGACTATCACAATGAACAACTTTGAAAAGAATTACATCAGATTTGAGGGGATAATTACTGAGAAAAAAACCCGTCTTTCTCAGTTAACTGTGAAACAGCATGGTGTTCAACCTCCTTGAGAAATCAATCAGTTTAGATCAGTATTAGAGAGAGCAACCAAAGTGGATTACAGCAGAACAGGACATCAGTGAAGAGCACAGGAAAGTCCGACGTTATCAGATTAACAGCCCCAAAATCAGCAATGTGTCAGGTACTTGGCGCTAGTTTTCAGGAGGCCGCCTGAGCAACATTAAAACATGCCACCCATCTCACCTAATCAGTAACAAGAAAGGAATCCCGTGCGATTAATCACCAGACTTCATTTGGGAGGGTTGTTAGCAGGAACTGACCATTTCTCCATAAAGATGATTGCTTCCCTGCATCAACAGAGTCCAAGAAAGGACAAAATTACCAACCAATGGTAGAACAATATGGAGGATTAGAGGTACATAAATGAAGGCTTCCGAGATTGGGAGAGTGAAGCCCACAGAAATGGGTGGCTTAGTCCTCTATCAGTGGGGTCCAGGTACCAATAAAGCGTGGCAGCAGTACACAGATGGACAGATCCAGCACTAAAAGCCATCGGATCAACCAATTACCACATCCAATCCTCAAGAAATAGAAAACTCTGCAAATAGTCATCATAACATAATGAGTCTGTGTAACGGGTTTTACTTTCAAGTTATTACATTACATAGATAATGCTTTATCACAGACTACAATTGATATAAAATATTCACCAGTTTAATTTCCTCATATTTGAAGAGATTTTTTTTTACTTTGTGTACAAGAATAGGCAAAAGCTGATTTATTTTTGGTAACAATAACACAACTTATATAAAATGGAAATCAACTTGTAAAACACACAATTGCTACTGATTGACCTCACTTTTCCAGCCTCTAATGTATCAAATTAAAATAACTGATGAATTCATTTAAAAGCTTTTTCTCTTTTTATGTTTGTACCAGTTATAAATAATATTTCAGTAATCTAGTACATTGAAATAACCATAGTGTTAAACTAAATCTCATTCAAAAGTGAATTATCAATCCAAATAATAAAATTTGAAATAAAATTAATCAACGCTGGTATTAATGAGTTTTTTTCTTATTGTGTTTTGTTTGTTTTCTTTCATAATGGTTTTTTAAAGGAAGGGGGATGGTCAGAAATAGAAAGAAACTAAACCAAATCAAGAATAATCGACACAGATATTAAGTTGACATCTTTTGTATAATCTCAGGTTTTCTTTTGTAGTTTTCACCAATACCTCTACAATGGAGGACACATTCCAGCCAATGAACATCCTTAACCTCAGCAACATCACAAACAGCACGCCTGAGGCGGACTCCTGCATCGAAATCTACCACAAAGCCATCAGCTTCCAGTTCTATACATGGGGCGTGGTGGGCAACATCATTGCAGCTTACGGCATCATCGGCAACATCCTGGCGATTCTGGTGCTGCGTCATCGGCTGATGAGGAGTTCCACGTCTTACTACCTGATTTCTCTGGCTGTCTACGACACGGGAGTGCTACTGGCCATGATTCTGCTGATGGCTCTCCCTACCATCTACCTGGAGAAGAACATACTGATGGAGTACTACTTTGTCTCGGTCTACATGAACCAGTATCTGTATCCCCTCGCCCTGGTGGCTCAGACAGGAACTGTATACACTACCGTGGGCTTTACCATAGAGCGTTACATTGCAGTGTGTCATCCCCTTAAGGCAGCCAACACATGCACCAAATCCCGAACCAAAAGAATAATAATTCTAATCTTTGTCTGCTCAGTCATTTACAATGTGCCTCGATTTTTTGAATACACTGTTGTGGAGACTTGGAACTCCAGCCTGAATCGCTCAGTCCCAGAGCTGATAACAACCACCCTGGGAAGCAACACAGACTTCAAAAAGATCTACTTCATTTGTCTGCAGCTGGTTGTGATGTTCCTGGGGCCGTTTGTGCTTATCTTCATCCTCAATATTCAGCTCATGTGGGCCGTCAAAAACGCAAAAAAGACTCGAAACAGGATGAGTACGAACGCCGCCAAGGAGGCGAACCTGACCATCATGCTGATCGCGGTCATCGTGGTGTTCCTCCTCTGCCAGCTTCCCTCCATCGCTGACAACATTCTGTGGACAATGTTTGATAAGAGTAAGCTTCAGTGCAGCCTGCACTACATTCGCCTGACCTCCATCACAAACCTGATGGTCATCGTCAACTCCGCAGTCAATTTTATTCTGTACTGTGTTTTTGGTAAACGCTTTAGACGCGTTTTTATTAAGATTGTGTACTATCCATGGAAACGAAAGGGCACACGCTACAAGTACACATTGTACGACAGTTCTGGAAGTCGCCGTGGAAACAGCATGAAAGTTTACAACACAGAAAGCACCTTTCTCTGAGTAACTCAGTAACTTTTATGAATTTCTTCAGTGATATATTTATATATTTATTTTCATTCCAGAAAACCAGACTTGTTAGAGTTGTATATATGTTGAACTTTTTTTCCCTTCTTTTTTTTTTATTTTTCTTGCATATCATAATTATGAATCATGAACTTCATTGTGAATACTACATATTTTGAATTTCCTCACACAAACTGAGTACTCTAGCATTGAGCTGACCTCTTGGTGACTGTTAGTAACAGATCAATGTGACGAACTCTGATCAGGAAAATGTTTGCGCTCTGATTTTACATTAAATAATTACCTTGCTTACTAGTCTTGTAATTTTTTAGATGATTCATGGATCGAAGTTCTAAGAACTTCTCTCTCAAGAGGGATGAGTCCAGAGACAGGACTTTTATAAAATAAACAATATCTAAACTATTTACATGTAGAATATTGACTAAAATGATCGGCAGGAGGATTTCTGGGTACAAAGTGGAAAAAAATGATGGATGTATTGGTCTGATTGAAGACAAAACTTGGTGCCATTTTTCTATAAATAATTTTTCTGAAATGGAGAGGGCAATGTTTTATCTAATTCTGTTTCTTTCGAGGTCACCTAGTTTCCTTAATGAAGTAACATTTTAGGAATTAAAAGACATGTACTTTAATTAGCCCGACTGAATTGTTTGCCAATATTTCACAGACAGTAAAAAAAAATCTCTCCACAAAACTTGTCATTCATCTTGAGCTGACGGCTTTAATTTGCTTTGAGTCAGCTCCCAACATGACGTTTGAACATGAGATCACAGCATTAAATTCCATGTAAAACTAGACCGCTCTCTCATGACTGTGTTCCAGAACCGACATTAACGTTGTCCATGGCAGCTGTAGGTCGCCCAGGGGCCACTGCCTCACCATCGGCCCTAGTCCACAGGAGGGGCGGGGCCAGGTCTCAGTCACTGTAGGACAATCTTACAGAGAGGCAAAAGTTGACCTCATTGGGAAAGAAACACATAACTAGACACGATTAACATCAAACCCAAGGACACTTGTACCGATGTCCTTGACAGGGGCGAAGGAGATCACACCTTTGTTGCAAAAGAAGACATTATTAACTCACGGCTTAAGTCAAGGCAAGACTACCTTGTTTCTCTTATCAACTTGCATTGATTTCTCTGTACAAAATTACATGTAGGGAAACTATATAAGTCTTATAATTATAACATCTTTCTTACACAAAAGTAAAATTTAATAGTCAAAATGCCAAACAATTAGAATTATTTCATCAAACCTGCCAATACAATGATTTTTTTTCTGACCAATTTTTTCTTTGTTATGCACTTTATAAGCGTACTGAGCGTTTTTGGTATTTTTTTGTATTTTTTTGTACTTTTGATGTCCAACTCGTAAATATTTTTCCCAGGGTTATCATTTATAATTAGAGACAATAAAAATATTTCCAAGTTTTGAAAATTAAAAGCCATTCATAATTTCTGAATACACAAAAAATACATCTTCTGCCAGCCCGTTTCAAATCATGGACACAATTTATAACAATAGCTGACATTAATGCATTTACATCAGTACACTTCCAAACTGGGCTTAAGGCCCGTCTTATTCCAATAACTTTCATCATTGAAAACTCAAAAATGCTTCATTCAGCTTTTAAAAATTTGTTTCTTTTCCACTGCAAAAGTGCAATAAAAACAATATTTCCCATTACTGTATAGACTTTTTACAGCTTTTGACTGTTGGAGATAAATGACTTTGTACTCAAAAACACTATCAAAAGCCTGAAGGGATGCAATTTCTTGAAAAAGTAAACAATAATGAAAAATCTAGCAAAAGTACATAAAACCAATCGACTTTTAATGGTAATATTTTGTAAAGAGATTTATTTTGTGTCTTATCAGCAAATAGAGACACTAGACAGTGATAAAATTGTCAATGATGATTTTCCAAATCAATGAAAATGCAAACCTATAGCTAATTTTTTCAGTTCCGTGGGTTCCTTTTATATAAATGTGTTACCTTCACATTTAATGAGGAGTAATAACTTCCTCCTAAGTACATTTTATGCCTAACACCTGGTATATATAAATTTTTTTTATATACTGTTTAAATCAACAAGATATTCTATACAAGTAGGTCAGTGACCGCCGTCGGTGGTTCCCGGTCTCCGTTCCTGGTCCACCACTTCCTCGTCTTGACGAACTGCAGGTTGTACAACTCAGAGGAATAATAGTTACAGAAACCTTTATCAATAGTTGTCAACCTTACTGAAATAACAGTAATTACAGTATTCAAATTACCGATATGGTTCAGAGATGGAAAGAAGACCCGGCAAACTGTTGTCAGAGGCCGTAGGCCGAGTACAACAGTTTATCTGGGCTTCTTCAATACTGAGGGAAAATAGTTTCACTGGAAGGCATGAAACAATAGTTTTATCATCTGATGATACTTTATGTACTACACATTTACCTGGATAAGTTTGTTGAATGAAGATGAAATAACAGTTCATCATGTGATTGGGTTACAGTTCATCATGTGACAGGGTAACTTTTCATCATGTGATTGGGTTACAATTCATCACATGATGAACTGTTTCATTCCTGCTCAAGTATTGTATAATTCTCTAATGATCAAAGAAAGAAAACTGTTTAAAATATATAATATCAAATATATATATAAAGGTGATTCAGTAATGAAAAGTTTTGTCTCCTGCTGTACAACTTAGAGGAATAACAGTTACAAAAAGTGACATCTGAATATCAGTCTGACAACCCTGAGTCATTGCTCATCCCCAAAACAAATCAATCTCACATACCCTGCCTACTTAAACCAACACACAGCACTTAGAGCACAATTGTTTTCTAATCCATGTTAAAACATGCGTACTGCCAATAGCATCTGATGTGGTATCTGCACAATTTTCAAAGCATGGAAAAACCAGATGCTTTATAACACACCCCTTTCTTCAGGCAGAAAAAAAGAAAAAAAATCTTCACTAATTTGGATTGTGTTCAATGTGAAAAAATAGACATCAAAGTATGTAACACTTTCAAAAATCAACAAAACCACTAGTTGCCAAGGTCATATTGAATATAATACAAGTGTTATCATATGTACGGCAAAAAAAAAAAATCATAAGAGGACTGAGGTGAATGAAATTGAAAAGAAGAAGTTTTGGATCAAATTCAGTATGATTTATCTCAATATCCCGAACCTACTAATGGGACAGCAATAATGAACATAAACTATATATAGTTTTACAATAGCTGTCCTAAATGAACAATATTGAACAAGTTTTAGCACAAAGGGATGCAGTGTACCTCACAGGAAAGTCTCCAAAGTACCTGATAGAATAAGTTTCCAAAATTTTGAGGTTTACTCATAAAAAATATTTTTTTTTGAAAATATCTGACAGCTAAAATAATTTTCAACATTTATTTTCAACAAAGTTCAAGGAGTTTTATTTGCAAAATTCAGATAGAAAATCCTCAATTGATTAATAGATATATGAACCACATTTAAATAATGTTCTCTGCGTTCACTTTCACTATCAACAATCCAACACTGTACACAGTTAACACGATATCTGTCAGAAAGCACACTGTGTTGTAATCTTACAGAGATTTCATACTATGCTAATTTAATCCGACATATTATTTTGCTCTTCAAATAGCCTTGAAGCCAGACAGCATGGACATTTTTTTTACAATTGTATCTCTTCTGGACACAGAAGGCTTTGCAGGGTGATTTTTACACCTAAAATACTTCCTTTATTTGTATAAGCCCAGCAGCAAGTATCAAAATGCAGGCCAGATATCTTCATATGTCAATGTAATTCTTACAGACAAAAACATTTTAAACATGGAAAAATCTCTGCCAAAAAATCATAGGTTAATATGTTCATTTTGCAAGTAAATCTCTGTGCCCTTGTTTTATGCTAAGGTCATGTTAAAGTACAAACAAACATCATTCAACAGAATGGCTTGTATTAACAGCCTTATGAATTTCATCCAGTGCACTTTATGATGGAATTTATATCAACTGTAATGATCTAATGTTTTAAAGGGATTTCCCCATAAATAAAATTTCTGGTATAAACAAATTATTCTTGAATGTTCATAAATTCATGAACCAATTATATTCAGAGAACATTTACACAAAATAAAAAAAATCCAACAAGATGGATTTTTAAGGCAGATTACTGCTATAGATTTGGGTACTCACTTTATAATGTTTTTGAAATACAATTTTAATTACAATACGGATTTCTCTCTCTAGAATAGAGACTGTTTGTAAATCATCTAAAATGCAGGGCTGCAACGGAAAATCTGATGGGTGATCTAACTCAACACATGGATATATTACTTGAAGGATGCGTACAATTTGTCACTGACCCAGGATTGTCACAACACCTTCTGTGGCTAAGGTCAAGGCCATCTACCGATAAATGGGGGAAAATTGGCTAAATTTTGGGGGAAATTGGGAAAATTAACTGCTTTCATAAAAATGCTTTTTAAATGAGCAATGAGCAAAACACTAAAAAAAAACGGTTTTAATGTCTTTCGGTTAATGACAATTGAAAAAAACAGCCATCAGCAGCTTCAATATTTTGCTGGTCATTTTGCTCATAAGAACTCATTTGAATTCAGTTCCTGAACATGTATTTAGTTCATCTGAAAGTGAAAAATTCCAAATGAAATGTAGTTTTCCAATAGTTTATAAATTTTGATGGGTGAAACTTTGGTTTGAAACAAGACTTTGTCGAATGAATATTTACTGGGTATATACAAAGTAATGAAAAAATCTCTCAATAAAAAACAATAATTCAAGGTCTTATCTACACCTTCCTTTATTATTATACTAACCTGTATACCAGTAATTATATTTTAGGCAAACATGTATTAATATTATAATAGAAAAAGTTTATTTACTTTTTATAAAAGCTGAAATCAAAAATATTCCTGAGTCTTCTTTTTTATCATAAGGTAAAAATTATGTCATTCATAATGTTATTGTAAATTTCTTGTATTCTATGCTTATGTTTTTGAGTGGGAATTTGTCGTTAACAAGGGGTGAAGATTTAATTTAGAGTATTTTTTCGATGCAGCTATGTAAATGTATGAGAGTTAGCAGTGTATTTGATTTAGAAGAAACTACTTTTTGCCAAAGGTGCTTTATAGAAGACACACATTAACACCAACCTGCATTGTCTTATTTATGTTTGTCATGCTTTCAATGTATATACATCTACTGCACAAAGAATATCATGTATGTATCAAACCTATTAACAACACAATACAACACAATACCTGTGGACTGGTGGACTTGGGCTGGTTCCCTCCCTGCTGGGACTGCTGGCTTCTTTTCGTGACCTTGAAGCAGCTGTACTTTTCCGATAACTAGGAATTCTAGATCTTCTCTGTTTGCGATTTCCTGGGGATTTACTTCTTCGGCGCAAAGAACTGCAATCACTTTCATCGGTAGAATCTACATCTATAAAAAAACATATACACTGTATTCATAAAAATTAAAAATTTTAAATTAATGTGATTAGATCACTACCATGAAAAATAACCTTTTACCCTCCAAAATATCTACAAAATTAAATTCATCATCTTTTTACTCTGTATATGACAGATCTGTATGACTGTGATTATATTAAGTAGTTATGGGCAGACATAGGCTTCACTGAATAATATATGATCTTATAGTTTATATAAGAGACATAATATCAAGCTAACTTGATGCCAGTGATTGCAAGAAACAAGCTCAGTTGTTTGATATCTGAGACATAAGTAATGACCTAAACATGATACAAAACTCAAGGTTAGAGACTGGAATAAGACAATGCTGTGGTCACTTCTCTCATGATAGAGAGATAAGAGAGACAACTCTTCTGAACTTCTTCTGATGAGGTAGGAAGCCTAAGTATGATATGAGTTAAAACAAAAACAGCTACAAAATCGCAAAATTAAAATATTACTCCAACATGGAATAAATCAGCTTTATAGATCTAACATATCTTCAGACAATACACAGTAATGTGACATCTAGTATAGCTGGGCTGGCATTGGATTACTGTATAACTCTGACACCAACCTCTCTTTGCCACATGCTTCTTTTCTGATGCTTTTCTTTCTTCTAATGAGCTCTTCTGAAAAGAGACACTTCGATTACCTTTCATGCCAAAAAATTTTAAAAATGAAGATTGATTTCTTTTATTATCAGTGAACATAGAGGGGGTAGATAGAGCATGTATCAACTTTCCTCTCTTATACAGCAAATGTGATCAGCAAAAATCTAGAACCCACTGACCTTGGAGCCTTGGATCAGCTGGGCCAGCTGTAACTCCAGGAACTCCAGCCTGGCCTCTTGATCCGCTACAGACTGCTTACTCCCAACCTGTCACAAAGAGGTCACATAGAGGTCATACAGCGGCTTATCCATAAGGGGATTGAGATGCATGATAATTATTGTACATACCATTGTACCATTATAAGGTTATGCAACCCCTAAATTTGTATCAAATTTTTCTCTCAGAAAAAATATATTAAGAAAATTTTCACAATTCATGTCATACATGTATAACTAAAAACAGAAATGTGAAAAAATAAAGTAAGCCATTTTATTTATATTTTGAAAAATAAATCTTATGTTGAATTCAGATCGACCCTTCTTCACATTTCACAAAATCACATACTTATGGATTAGTGTTCATTTTCAAAACATCAAAGGAGGATTTCATATTTACTTTATTTCCATCTGACTCAGTTCACCGATTCAGTAATCACAGCATAACCAAAACTTCTTTCAATAATTTGCATCTTTTTGATCACCTTTTATTTACAGTGTGTTATAGTTACCCCCTGCAGTGGCCTCATACTTACAGAGATCCCAGCACTAGTGTCTGCATCAGAGGCTGTAGCACTCATTTCTGAGGCGAAGGTGGGGGACTTTCTCTGACGAAATTTTTCTAAGGCCTGATCAATTTTTGGAGTGACAACATCCACTGACTTGCTATCCTGTCAAACAGATATACTCAAAATATGTATACATTATACAACATAAAACTATTATAACAGATGAACCACATGGTTAAAAAAAAATATCTTTATGGGAAAATCCTCTTCTCTGACAACAGTATATTATGGGGTAGTTGATAGATAACAATGATGATACTTACAGATACTGATGATGACTGAGAAACAAGAAAATCCATGTAATTCTCCAGACCTGGTAAAAATATGAAATTAACATATCAACTATTTTAGTGAAATGTTTCCTACTGAAAGTATGACAAGGCTAACAAATATCATTGCTAATATTCAATTCCTACACTGTTTGAAGCTGCTATTCCATAGATTGGAATATTCAAAACAACCTTTCTCAATACACATCGGTTTATTCAAAAGAATAGAATTGTTACTAAATATGATGGCCAAGGCTGAAATACATGTACAGTCAAAACTTGTTATATCCAACTCAAAGGGACCAATAGATGTCTAGATACTTTGCATAGCCAAGGATTCAACATAAATGGGTTTAAATTGGATAAAGAAATAAGGTAGGGACTCAAAAGTCTTTAACATATCTATGTTGTTATAGATATCTCATTCTGATGTTTGGGATTTCTAAGTTAACTGTTCCTGAAAGGCTACATTACCTGGAATATCAGCCAATACGTCAAAACTGCTCACTGACTCTCCGAGACGATTCACTCCATCCAGCACCTCCAACTGGGTCAGAGCAGACAGCAGTCGAGATCTGTACCGGTCTGAAAGCCATAAAAGACAAACATCATACCGCCAGAACTATAGTGAAATCTGGTCATTTTATGGTATAATCGGAAATAATTTTTTTTTGCCTAAATTGCTTTTAAAAATTCTGGATGAATGTGTCAGTATTTAACAATAGACAACTAATATAAAATTACAAATGATTTACAAAACAAACACTGGATTGACCTAAATCAGAGCATAGAGGGTTAGAAGAGCCATCCAAACAGAGTGTTAACTGTCGGAGGTTTGAACATCCAATCAGAGCCTTGATGACATGCTGAGGAGAGGACAACTGGTTTCCGTGTAGTTCGACGTGTGATAATTTGTACTCCGAACCATGTAAAGATTTAAAGCCAGAAATGTCACTGATGTGATTGTAGCTCAGATTTATCTTCACAAGGGACCTTAAAAAATGAAAAATAATCATTTTTTTAAAATTAACCAATTATTCATTATTATATGCATACATGTATATGTATTACAGCTATATCACATGCATTACAAAACACTGTGAGCACTCTCTCACCAATAATAAATCAAATGCATTATGTCTCATAAAACAGTTTTACTTCATACCTTAGTCCATTCAGACCTCTGACATCACTCAGATGATTACAGGATAAATTGATGGTCCTCAAATTAGTCAAGTTTTCAAAGCCCTCAATTTTACTGATCTGATTTGCAGACAAATCCAAATGCTTCAGATTCCTTAAATGAAATAGGTTTTCAATTCTGTGGATGAAATTACTGTGTAGATTCAGAACCTGGATCTGGGGCCTCAGGGGGATTTTTTGGAGAGACTTGATGCCTGAATCTATCAGACATAGTTCTGTGCTGTCAAAGTCTATATTATTCATAGCTGTAATCCACTGTTATCCTCTAATGATTTCATCGGACTTTGTTTGCAAGATTTTTTTGTTTCTTTCTGTAAAAAATATATACATAAAAAATTAATAAAGATAAAGTAATGTATCACATATTAAGGACAGATGCTATTTATCGATATGATATATATGGATGAATGGGAACTGCTGTGCTATTTTGAAATCATCAACTTGTTGGTAGCATGTTCAAATAAGGCCTAAAAAAAAAGTTGTGTGTTTCGGATAACCAGACCTAACCTACAAAAAATGGGTACGGGATGTTTTGCACCTAAACATGTTTCGCGCTGAGATGGTTCGCACCTATTCTGTTTCGCGCTGAGATGGTTCGCACCGCGATGTTTCGCATCGAATACATTCTTAACAATAAATGAAAAATATGAAACATGTAAATGTTAAGTTTATGTAGCCGGTGTCGGTAGAATAAACATTGACATATTATGTAAACATGTATAGTAAACACATAGTTTTTGGGAGTTGATTTTAATCAACTCCCCTATGCACTTACACGGGCAAAGCGAAAGTGAAACAGTGAAGCACAAATCAATACCGCTGACAACGCTAAGTTCTTGAAAATAATCGATACATTCGATGCTATGTATTCTGAAGCATTGTTTTTCAAGAAAACTTATTTATTAATACCATGAAAATAATAAGTTTTTAAATTGTACAAACAATTTAGATATTTTTTAAAGTCGTATGTATTCCTATCCTAGAGTTCAATGTAGTCTCGATCGTTCAACCAGACGCTTGGCTGTCTCCATTAATATCCTACAAAACAGAGCCTACCTTGATTGTCGGAGATAAACGGAGACAGCCGAGCGTTTGGTTGAACAAGACAAGAGTTATATCTTGCCTGGATCCATACAAATTCTAGGAAATATTTCGATTACTGATACTACTTGCCATGCAAAATCACATATCGTTGATTTTGAATAAATGATAATCGATAAAATCAACTTCCGTCAGTACTTCAGTACTTTGATTTATTACAAGAATGTATCGAAGTAAATAAGAAAATAAATTTTAAAAAGTCACTGCAGTAGGGCTATATCTTAACTACATGTATTTAGTTGTATTTGCTGCTAAAAATAATATAAAAATGAATCTGACAATAAATATGTGGGCTATAAAAAATTAATATTATTTGCTGACAGACTATTTGCATATATACATGTACGTAATTATGCAAACAATCGTTTGCAAGTTGCCTTAAAAGATAATTTATGAATTTCTTCTAAACTTACCATTATGTACAAGATCCTCTGTAAGTGTGCCCTGAATATTTATTACCTCAGATTATTCCATATACTAGGAGTAATGATTCTGCATATAGAACTACATATGTGTTATTTTTGTGTGTATTTTTCAGTAATGTGTATGTCACTCTCCAATGACATAATTATTAATTCATAAATATATGGGAACGAAAATTATCAAACCATATCACACATACAAACATAGGTAATCACAGATTACAAAGCTCACTGAGACGAGGCATCACCCCTATGAGACCACCTTTATCATATTATATGAAAATCATACGATTTTGGATATTCATGGATTCTGTTTTGACACAAAATCATATATCATCTGTTAAAAAATTGTATGATAATCATATGTTCATATATTAATCAATATAATAATATAAAATTAAATATTGCATCCTATCATACTTACAATATATATCATATAATACAATAAAATACTGTAATAAACAAAGATGATATTGTAAATATGAAATGACATTGTATTGTGTTAAACCTTATTGTATTTGATCACATAATACAATATTATTATATATAATACAATATTGTATTATATGATACAATATCATATTACATAATACATCATAACATTGAAACATATGATATTATATTGTATAATACAGTATGATATATTGTATTGTATGATATTGTATAATATTTGATACATAATATGATATTGTATCATATGATATTGTATAATTTGATATTACATTGTATCATACCAAATGATACAATATAAGGTGATAAAATAAAATATTATATAATACAATATTATACATACATATTGTATCATATGATACAATAATATATCATATAAACCAATATCATATTATACAATATCGTATGATACGATAATATATAATATTACAATATCATAAATTACAGTTTTGCGTGATATAATTGTAAATTACAGAAACCAATATCATATTATACAATATCGTATGATACAATATAATATTGTATCATAATATACAATACTATACAAAACAATATCATGATACAATATCATATCATAAAATATCAAAAAAATTGATACAATATCATATCGTATCATATAACTTTTTACAATATAACATATGATATTATATTGTATCATATTAAACAAAAGTGTTTCACATCATACAATACTTTATCATAGGAATCATGTTATATCATTTAACAACAACCTCATCTTTCTATCAAGCAGGTTTAAGTGAGGTAGGAGATTTCTTTAGCATCCTTGATAATGGAGATCAGGCTCTGCATCTGAAGAAACCTCTGCGTTTCATTTATAATATAGTTAAATCAACTATGCAAGCTATCATCTATAAAACATGTGACCTGTTCCAAAAAAACTAAACCTCATCCAGCATCCGAAACCTATGGCTCAGATTCAGCATTCAAGCCTGTCAGGTGCATCAGTATACATAAGACACATCTCCATGCAAGTTTGGTGAAGTTCAGACCAGTAATAACTAAGATATCATCATCAGAGGGCACTAGCAATTAAAACTTAACCTGCTCCAGCATCCGCAACCTATGGCTCAGATTCAACATCCATGCCTGTCAGGTGCATCTGTATCATAAGACACACCATCCATTCAAGTTTGGTGAAGTTAGGACCTGTAATAACTAAGATATATTTTTAGCATCCTTGATAATGGAGATCAAGCTCTGCATCTGAAGCTTCCTCTGTGATTCATTCATATTGCAGTTTAGTCAACATGCAAGTTTGAAATAGTACTATCATCTATTATACATGTGATCTGTTCCAAAAAACTTAACCATATCCAGCATCTGAAACCTATGGTTCAGACTCAGCATTCAGGCCTGTCAGGTGCATCAGTATCATAAGACGCACCATCCATGGAAGTCTGGTGAAGTTAGGACAAGCAATAACTAATATATAATCATCAGAGGGCACCTGTTTCAAAAACTTTAACCAGCTCTAAAAACCTTAACCTCCTCCAGCATCCGAAACCTATGGCTCAGATTCAGCATTCAAGCCTGTCTGGTGCATCAGTATCATAAGACACACCATCCATAGAAGTCTGGTGAAGTTAGGACCAGTAGTAACCAAGATATCATCATCAGAGGGCACCTGCAACAAAAACTTTAACCAGCTCTAAAAACCTTAACCTCCTTCAGCATCTGTAACCTATAGCTCAGATTCAGCACCAAAGCCTGCCTGGTGCATCAGTATCATAAGACACACCATCCATGCAAGTTTGGTGAAGTACGGACCAGCAGTAACTTAGATATTGCTATCAAAGGGCACCTGCAACAAAAACCTTAACCTGCTCCAAAAACCTTAACCCCCTCCAGCATCTGAAACTTATAGCTCAGATTCAGCACTCAAGCCTGTCTGGTGCATCAGTATCATAAGACACACCATCCATGCAAGTTTGGTGAAGTACGGACCTGCAGTAACTTAGATATTGCTATCAAAGGGCACCTGCAACAAAAACTTTAACCTGGTCCAACAACCTTAACCTCCTCCAGCATCTGAAATTTAGGACTCAGATTCAGCATCCTAGTCTTTCAAGTCCATAAGTAGGTCCAGATGCATCATCCATGCAAGTTTGGTGAAGATAGGACAAGTAATAGCTTAGATACAGGACATGCAACAAAAACTTTAACCAGGTCCGGACGCCGACGCCGAGGGTATAGCATAAGCTCCCCCTGACTTCGTCTCGGTGAGCTAAAAATGGTAGTTAAATGGATGCAGAAGCTGTAATGTAAAGTTTAAAGCAGAAAAGTTATGTAATTAAATTATCCCCACCTTTAGATCTGTGGTACTTAATTACCTGCAATGACACCCGTAATTTTTCATAAAAAAATACAGGTAAATCTCAAGTGAAAGACGTGCTATATAATTGTTATTACAACACAATTAATACCTCTTGTTCTGAACCTATACAATAAATTAGGGCCATGGCTTCAAAGGCTTCATAAAAACCAAACGAAAACGAAAAAACGTTATATTAGCGTCGCATTTAAACAGGCAAACACCGTTTCAATGTTTTTTTTATAACTTATTTCAATTCTTATATAGGTTAAAATTAATTTCAGAGCAATAATAACACGAGAAAAATATCTTAATACAGTGAGATGTTTCGCTCCGAGGGAGGTGCGAAACATCGAGGTGCGAATCATCTCAGCGCGAAACAGAATAGGTGCGAACCATTCCGGATTCCAAAAAATGGCCTGATCCTACCATTTTTAGATGTCTGATTTTATCCGATTGTGAATTTTATCTTATTTCCAATAAAAAATACGTTTTTAAATATGAAACAAACAAACAAACATTCTTAGGATTCTTGCAAAAAAAAATATGATAAAATAAAAAAAAAAAACCTACCTACCTAACCTAATTTTTTCATCAGTGTTACCCTAAACACACACTTTTTTTTTTAGGCCTAAGCAAAATTTCTACATCCTGATCTATGTAAATTTCTGGAAATCTGATCTACAGCAAGCCATCTGTTTATATCTCATTTTTCTTTTTGCATACATACAGTTGCTTTTATCATGGCAACAAAATCTTGGCAAATAATGGCAATTTAGATACTCTGTGAAAATATTTCCAGTGACAACAGCAGAGACAAAAATAACAAGTTATTTATGTCTCTGACAACAGAGACGGATAAATGTTTTTCCATTTAACACGGTTCTCCCGCTCCACAACACATGGTCAAATGGCTAGAGAAAAAATGTTGCAAAAGGGTATATATCACAGAAGTTAACTCTTACCAATCAATCAAAATGTGGATAACAACACCAGTGCGATCCTTACATTTCACCAGAGTAAATTCGGGAATACAGCAATTTCCAAACATTGTGCATTGCGTTGATGGGAGGTACTTTTATAATAACTCGACAAATACTGAGGAGGCAAATTCTACATGTGTGGTATTTGGTTAAAGGTATATGGATGTTTCATTTAGAGAATCCCGAATAACGAATACAGGATTTTCGATATTGTTCGTGTTTTTCTGCAAGTTTATACTTGCCGCGTCACTGTCGTTCTAATCATTGTCGGTTTTTGGATGTTGTAAAAGATTACTGGATGGAATAATTTAGGCACCAGCTTGCAATTATCTATCAACTTGTTTATTTTTATCAAGTGATATAGATAAATATACAGATGTACCCACAACAAACGGAAGGAAGATTATTTGTGATACAAACATTTACGACAAACAAAAATGTAATACTTCTCGGAACTTCTCGGGACCAAGGATCTCTCCAGGAAGCAAAATCTCACCACAAACAAACAAATAGAAGTTACAAAGTGGCCTGATGTCATGTAATGAACGGTACAGGTAAGCTGTGAAAGGGTTTAAGTTCGACATTAAACATGCTTGATTACAGCGCAATAAATTTTGAAATTGGTATTTTCACTATTTTGTACTGTAATGACAGCTGGCACTGAGAATGGACCACAGCCCTATCAGAACTTATACGTTTGTTATTTAAGTTCAGTATTCAAATAGTCATAATGATAAATAATGAAATACATCATATTTTTTCAATAATCTTGTTAATTTGTGTCATGTGTTATTATATTTTTGGATGGACTTTAGAAATAGTACATTTGATCAACTATTTACTTTCAGTAATGCTAAAATCATCTGAGGAGGATTATTAAGAAAAAATAAATCAGCAAATCTTCAAAACATGAGGTTTTGGAGAAGATCAAGACGACGTCATAACTCCAGTAATCTGGATAATAACTCCAGTGGAATAGCAGATTATTCACTTCCAGACGGCAACCGTTTTAGATGGAACCCATTATTCAGGGTGAACCATTCAGGCAGGGTTAAGCCTTTCAATTTGTCCATCAATCCATTTCTACACCACACTCAGGAGCTGCGAGGTCATGTGCCAAAATGTCTGGCCCGTGTGTCGCAGTCGGAGATTCTGATGGGACAGCGGGTAGAAAACTTCTCATCAGAGTGCTGGCTTCAAAACCACTTACACCAGTTTGCACACACCTCTGCTAATGACATTCAGAATAGCAACATTGAGACTGCAGAAGCGGCAGAAGAAATGGACGACGTAGAAGATGATAGTCCAGTAGGAAGTGATACAGAGAGACATTCTAACACATCTCTCGATAACTTTGAGTTTGAGTCCAATGATGGAGACATCCCAAGTGAGGGGATGGATAATGAATTACCCCCTGACATTTTTAACTATACCATGGCTGTGGAATTACCACCATATTATGATGAACCACCACCATCTTATGAGGAAGCTCTGGCAGAGGATGAGAGAAGAGAGAGACGGCTCTATTCCTCAACTCGATCCCGTGATGCTTTTCTGTGGTGAAGCTTTGTTGACAGTGCTTCGTATTTGATCAATATCTAGTGGTGCATCTGTTTGTTGAGCCGTTTACTGTATGTATTTGTACTGAGTTTTTGTAAGACATTTAATTTTTGTTTTTTTAGTTTTGCTGTTTTGATGTCACCTTAATCATGTATGTTTCATTGGTCTGATGTGTATTCTATATATACCGGTAACCAGTAAGAAATTAATTACAACCATATAAAACCATATAGAACTCAATTTATATACGTTGTTATCAAGTAAATCCCTTAGAAATGTACTAGAAAGATTATACTCATTACAATGAAATTCTTTAATCAAATACTCTGATCTTGCTAGAGAATGAGCTCTGCATGATACCACAAGTAAAATTTGGAATTGTTGTCCATTATAAACAAAAGCATTGAACCGGTTATCTACCCGTGTTGTGATCATTATATGAACGCAGTGCCTTGTAATGAGTTACTTGTGATACTGTGGAACTTGTAACTAAGGGCATTAGTCATGAGTTGTGGCTTCTTGTCCACCATGTCTTGATTTAATTAATAATACTGCTGTTTTCTTCATGTTGTGTCATTTCATATGCAATTTTTATTGTCCCAGTTAATACATGTCTTACCGCGATGTTTGTCATAATTGTCACTACATTTACAAATGTTCAACACTATCTGTATTAGGATAACTCATAGTACTATTATCTAATAAGAATTTTTCAAACTTCAAAGTAATTTGCTCTATATTTTAATTTTAGTTAAAATTATCCTGTCTTTTGCATGCGGAGATTTTTGTCTATGCAGAATTTTTCGTGATTTTGTTAGAAATTTTTTTATCAAATTTAAATTTCGAAATGAGAAATAATAAAGAATAATTTTCAGATTTTAATTAATAGTATTTTAGTATGTAAATATACATTATTTTGTATCTTTGATATATATATTGTTATCTACACACGAAGCATACATAAAATTAAAAAATGATTCATTTGTCTCCCCTGTACAGTTGTCCCTTGTTGTACGGTTGGATTGTTTTGTTCGGTATACTGACTGTTGTTAGTTGTTTTATCTGGGACTGTCACAGTCTTCTGTTTGTCACATTGACAATTGATTTTTATCAATAGGTATATGACTTATTTGTTATATTTGTTATTCAATATACACACAGTGGTTGTTACACAATTGTTTGATTAGGTAATCAATTAGGAATGATTACAGTGTTGTACAATATCTATAGGTACAAGCTCTGACATCTGACATGTTATTGAATTGTTAAGTTGTGCTGGAATGTAAACTATGCTAGACTCCTGTTTAGGAAAGTGCTTCACTATTTTAGAAACTCATGGTCTTTCTCACATATACATATACTTATTCATTAAGAGCGGCCGTTGCTTTTCATTAAGGAATTTAATAAAAATTGATTCAAGTTTGATTTGTACAATGTCAAATATAGGTAAATGTAATTTTGCGTATATAAATGTATGTACACATTATCAATTTATACACTGTATTTTCTGTTCAGATTTTTGTTTTATTTGGTTTTTATATACTTTTTAATATTACAAATCTTTGACCTATGTTAATTATATATGTATATATAAATATATACGTGTACAATAGAACTTATAAGCCGTCTACTAGATGTCATGGTAAAGTTGTTTTACAATAAAATGTTAAAGTGATGTCAGAGTTTCTGAAAATATTGGTAGAAATTAAAATCTGAAACTAGAGCAGAGCTCGTGGCAAAGCCACGAGTAGGTCTTCCGTTGTTGCTGCGAGTTGAAAATGTATGTGATATGGTTTCAATAATTCATAATGACTAAACTTTCAGTTCTGCTTTTGTTATAAAAATGTGTTGTGATTGAAAGCCTGTATATAAAACGTGTTTTGAAAAAGAAAGAAAGAAAATGTTTTAGGAAAACTATCCGTCGAACACAGTTTATGTAATCGTTTCAAACATTCTTTAAAAAATGAGATGTTTAATGGCGAGTTAAATTTTCAGAGGGTAGCAAGCATTGTTACATGTACTCATGATTCATGTGAGGAATTGTGTTTTTTGGGAGTTGATTTTAATCAACTCTCCTATGCAGTTACTCTAGCATACCGAAACTGAAACTGTGTTTGCACCTAAGCACAAATCATCGCCGCTGACAAAACTTTTTTATAAATACCTTGGAAATAGTCAGATTTTAAATGGTACGAACAGTTTGAAGTTTTTTTAGTCGTGTGTATTCCTACGCCAGAATTCAATATATAGTCTCGTTCAACCATCGGCTGTCTTCTTACATCTCCTGCAAGTAGAGAGTCAGTCTATATTTAGAGGTCGCATCATCAAGCTATCACGTGACCTGGTATCTCTTACTTGTCGGAGATTAACGGAGACAGCCAAGCATCTGGTTGAACGAGACTAGAGTTCATTATTGGTTGGATCCATACAATTTTTGAAATATTTGGAATACCAAAACATAGTTTGATGAAATCAATTCTATTTTAAAATATTACACAACATGATTCATTAGAGGTTTTATAAAAATGTGCATAATTCAAATGCAGATTATAAACTACTTGCTAAGCAAACTAGCATATCGTTGATTTTAAAATAAATAATATTCGATAAAATCAACTCTCGTCAGTACATCAGTACTTTGATTTAAAAACCGAACCCGCCTACAAAACACGTAACCTTTTCTCTAAGATAACTTCTTTATTTAAAAATATTTCTAAATTTTTAAAAACTATGTGCAAGTTTAGAATTGTTGCGTGATGACAAAATTTACAGACCCTGCAACGTACTACTACACCAAAAAACGTGCGACCTAAGTGCGAGAAACGTTTCGTGTAAACTGTTTAGCGTTTCGTGTGATTGTGAATCGTTTCGTGTAAACCGTTTAGCGTTTCGGGCAAAGCGTGTAAATCGTTTCGGGCAAAGCGTGCGAGAACCGTGTGAAACATTTATCAGATTTCATTCGGAACTCACTGACACTTCAATTCACTTTCAATTGATGAAAGGGAATATATCCAAGATATCTTCATTGAACAATTTTCACTCATAAAATTTCACAGGAACGAAAACAATTTTCTTACAGAGATTTATAATGGGAAATGTTTACATCTTTTCTCCATTCGGAAGTACTCGGGATACCTCGCGCAATTTTTAAACGTTATCATCCGGGCTTATTAATGGCTGATGCAATGCAAAATCCCCGTAGACTTTCAATATTGGGATGTGTATTGAAACCTGAAGCGGTAGAGGGGGCGTTTCAACACATATAATCTGGAAATTTTTCATATAAGTGGATGAACGTAGTTTGAGCACAAAGGTATTTACTATTATTGAAATATCAAGCAAAAAGTGGTGGAAGAAAAAACTCGGGACATAGTATATCTTATAAATTTATGAAACTTTGAAATGTTTTGAAATTCTTTAACCAGGGAACAACGATGTCTATATATAGATCAGTAATAGGATAAGGTAATGTCAAACATCGAAGACTGTACGAATATTTAAGAAACTGCTTTTATTACAAGTGTTACCGTTAATAATTAAATCAAAGTTTGCCGAATCTTCCTGGAATTAAACATAGGTTGTAAATTTACTTTGTATAAAAACTTTCTTCATGGTTACTCAGTGTGAAACATTCTTTACCTTAGACGTTTTACTTTTCCACTAAGCATCCGCCTTCGTTGCCTTTCCTTTACACTACATCTAAATTCATCATGTTCATAAGTGATTATTCGTTCGCATTTTAAAATATATAATGTCCGTATTCTCGGACTCCATGCTGGGAATTTAGTTGAATATAAGCTACGTCATTCTTATCCATGTGCATGTTGTCGACGGCGCGCGGCCAAAGAAATTTTCACAATCGTTCTTTAAAAAGCTTTAAAGTTGTACAATTTAGGACAAACATGTAATTTTTATATACAGACCTTAATTAATTTGTTTGCAAGTTTATAACTAATGATTATTCCTTTATCGGCACCACTTATAGCGAGCGCAGCTCGCCGGCGCTGCGCGCCGGCGCGAAGCGAGCTCTACCGGCAAGGCGTGTGTGAATAGAAAATTCGGACTAGTTGCACATTCATTCAACAGATTTTTTTGGCGTCAGTAAATCGGACCAGTAATGCATCGTTTTAATCGTCCCAGTAGTTCCCTGTAATCATGGCAATTTTTATCACTTCACACTCTCACGAGAATCAGCAAGACAATTTAGACAGTAAAAACAATAACGATGTAAGCGACATACAGTCAATGTTACCTCTAAAGTTCACCTCAGTACACTTTCAATCAAAAATAATCGTGTGACGTCACAAACGTTTACACATTGATCCGATATATTTTTTCGGAGTCAGTAAATTTTGACCCACAATTCATAGTACCAATGGTTTCCAACCTCACGTTCCAACATCACGTTCTCCCGAGAAGCAAAGTAAAACCTTTGAAAAGCTTATAAGATGTGTAATTTTAAGAACATCATGCTTTTTAAGTAAATAAAACAGTATACTTCGCATACTTTTATTTCTCAGGGGAGTTTTAAAGAGTAAGACGACACTTAACCAACGTCAGCTTTGACGTCACAATAAGCACTGATCAGCTGCTGATAGGGGGAAATTACTCTAATATTGAAGTTATTGTAAATCTGCTGAAATGACCAAAATCCTCTTAAAATCTTGCAAAGGCTAAGATAAAGAACAGCTGACGAATAAGGACATTTCTTCAGATACAGGAAACAGTTGTAAATTGCACTAATTTGGATGAATGCTCACAAATATTTTATTCACTATAATTACGGTAATTTCCTGAAACGTAACGTTATACGTAGCAGCGCCTTTTTTTAAAGGGGGTGGGTGGGTGGATGGCAGCCTCAACAACACCATGTTCTTTTAACATGATAAGCAAATATTTTTAAGCGTAAATTAAAAATAAAATTAAACATTAATTATTTTTTTTAAGTGGAGGGGCAAATCCATGGTAAGTCGATTTTCTATGTATAAATTGACAAAAATGAAAAAAATTTTAGCATGGGGGAGCTCTATGATGAGTCAAGTTTTATATGTAAGTTTAAGAAAAAATGTCTACTGCAAAAAAAGGGGGAAATCAATCAATCAATCATAATCACAATCACTTTAAAAGAGGAGATGCAGTGCAATGAATATTTATATATTAAAATCTTTATTATTAAACAACATTGTATCTGAGATTAAACTATTGTTCTACATATAAATAAATAAATTATAACAAATCTTATAAACTATGAATAATGAAAATTTACTGAAAAATAGGTATGTTTTATTTTTTGGCATTCAAATTTCACGTTGTTAATTTTATTTTATTAATTTATTATAATTCATTGTTTGATCACATGCTGTGCTCGCCCCAACGGTCGCACCGTAAAACATATTAATTTACTCGACACTCTCTCTCTCTCTCTCTCTCTTTTCTTTCTCTCATTCAAGTCACGAGCGGCACTGTCTTAACTCCGCCCAGCTACGATCTGATTGGACAAAGGTCAGTGAAAACATTAGGTAGAAACTTTTCTGGAGTAAACCCCTATTAAACGCTTCAATGTACTTTGCTGTAACTTAAACGATCATGTTTTGATAAGCATGTATATTTTTTTTATTTATTTACATCGATAACTCTTACTGAGACCATTCGACTTTGTACAAGCAGCACACATAACCTCGGACATCGGGTGTCTCCTGCACCTGGCTGAACCTGTCAATCAACCTCTGTGTATTTGTTTTCATTGGATGGTCAAGCGTCTCTTTTTTTGTCAATAGCCAATGGAAAATTAATGACTTCAAGGTAATCGGAATCAGTATTTGATGAAGCATACAATTCAAATGACAAAAATTTTATTAATTATCTGAAAATTATTTAAACCACTGTTGATTGAAAACAAAGAGTCTTAGAAGTAATTAACACACAGGGATTTGCCTACAATGTACACAGTCATGCAATTACTAGTAATTATTATGGGAATCTTTACGCATGGTACTTAATTCGAACAGATTATAATAATCTATACACTGTACGCCGTTACACATGTACGAAGCGCCGGTAATATATACGAATATTGAGTCAAAAATTTAAATCATTTTTATTTCTTGTTCTTTTCAATACAATGTGAAGTTACTTTCAGAAAAAAATTCCGTAATACTAATTACAACTTTCTTTTTTGTGTAATCATTTGAATTTTTTCTGGGTTCATGTATATATATGTACAGAACATACTTATTTACGCGCGAATGATACGACATAGGAAAAAAAATAATCGGTTGTTCGTAGAACATTTTTATCTTACGAATGTGACATTATCAATGTAAATAATATCAGGTGTATTTACTGTTTGTGTTTTTACATCGTAATCTCTGAAACCAATAAAATACTAATGTTAGCAGAAAAATCAAATCCCGCCGAATACTGAAAAACCGATTTCAGTTAGCAATCATACGGATTTTATTTTTGGTATTGACTATTGAGTTACGGTAACTTTTTTTCTGGATGATTTTATTTTATTTATTATTTTATGTAAAAGCACCATTCCAACAGTTACTCAGTTATATAACAATTGATGACCTGGGGCTATATATGTTCCGAGCTGTGTGCGCTGAAGCGACACAAGATTCTCGGTCGCATGTGGCGATTGAATTTACACATACTGACCGAATAAACAAACGGGTGGGAAAGTGAAACAAAATGTTACACATGAGAAGAAGCCACCAAAAATGATTTCCGATAGATCTTGATATCGTTTTGACAATTAAAAAAGTCCAGCGCGAGCTCCTGTCAGCGGGGCGGGAGGGGGCAGCAATGAGTTCGCTTCTACAAAGAAACGAACGACAATGTAGAAAAACTACAGAAGTGATTAATATGTGACCGATAGAATCTAATCTAAAGTTGTTTAAAATTCATGTGAATTAAAAAAAAAATCATCGAATGCCTCAATTCAGGACATTTTTTATCGTGCTAGCACCTACTGCAAACATGTTACATGGAACTTTGATTATAATTTGATTTTTAAACTACCTTGTATGCTATCTATAAATCAATGCTTAATCAACTGTACAAGTTTAATGAATTTATCTTTTCATCTTGAACGAATATAATAGTTGAAAACATAATAAAATATAGTTGTGTCTGTGAAAATATGAAACATGAACGCGCGATAAGGTACACGTAGAAGAACACGAACCGACCCCGGATCACTCGCGCCGGTTCTCCTCAGCCATGTGCGAGGGATGATCACCATTTAAAGGTTTACTATTTGTGTGTGTGGGGGGGGGGGGGGTCATTTAAAACATTATTTGTGCTCTTTCTAAAATATTTTACATAAACAATCTAACCATTAATTTACAGTTCTTGTTTTTACGGCTATGAACTCAAACACGTTCATATGCATGTAAGTGTGCGTCGCGGTGTGAGAATCTTGTGTATTAAATACCCGCTTAATTACCGCTAGGTAGTGCAGCCGTGGCTGATCTCATCGGCCGTTGGCGAAGGATATATTACGTAACGGTACATGTACAACGCACAGACAGGCACAGTTTAGAACCAAGGAAGATTTGAAAAGTTTGCAGTATAATGACCATACTCTATCAAATAGAAGTTATTTATTTTAAACTTTAAACCCACAATTGATCTGTGTCTATTATTGCTTTAGATTGAGAATGACATTGCTTTTATTAATTAACTGAACGATTTCTTAATTGACACCCAATCGTTTAATCCATAAAAAAAATTATGTGTAATCAAAACAAAACCAATTATCGAGTTCGCGGCTAAATAAACTCATACATGTCATGCGCGGATCCAGAACATTTTTCCAGGGGGGGGGGGGGGTCCGAAGGATAATTGTGTTTGCCAGGGGGGGGGTCCGAGGCATATTTTCGCGATAATTTTACTATGTAAATTTAATAAATTTTCATTTTCCAGGGGGGGTCGGGACCCCCCCGACCCCCCCCCCCCTCTAGATCCGCGCATGCATGTATATAAGAGACACAGCTCTCGTGTATTAGATAACCGCTGACCGCTACAGCCGCGAGCATGGTGACCGATTTTCTCGGCCGCGGGTGAGGGAGAGCTTACGTAATGGTACACACACACACACACACACACAGCTCTGATTCAAGTTGATTTTAAATGCATGGAGTTAATAAATGAAATGTAATGCATAGAGTTTTTTAATTCCATATTTTGTGGTTAAATAGAAAAGAAAAATAATGTTTTGTTTTCCAATTGCCGTTTTTAATGATTGTGCACTATAAGAACTTAACAACAATGACTTAAACTCCTACAAAAAAGCATGTACTCCAACAACAAAAAAAATTCTTATAAATTAATGCCTCCTGTATAAACCAGCATACTTTATGCGACAACTTTATGCCAGTTGTACGCACAAAGACTTTCGTTAACTTGTCAAATGAAAACAGGTACATGTCAACATGTAAAGCTTTTTACACTCATACTACACAAATCACTTACAAAATAATATTGTTACGACCTTTATGAGATCCCAACAAACAACTTTTCCACCGACATCCATATCAAAATCCTAACCGTTTTTGAGTTATTAAGCAAAAACTTTTAGGGGCTATTGGCCCTTAATTTAAGGGGCCAGCCCTTTTTTATTGGTGTCAAATGAAAGCCCTTGATATTTTGCACAACTTTTATTCTACATGTCTTAACAAAATATTTTTCGTTAAAAAGATATAAAGGAAAAAATGTCTAAATTTTTGCACTTTTTGGAATCCTGTTTTTTGACCCCCTACCTTTTCCTAAATAAGGAACGTAATCCAAAAACAAAAACCGATGTATACAACTTCAATGTCTTTGTTATTCAAATTCTTTGGATTCCCATTCCCTGCTATCATAGTCTCGGAGCCTTTGTCTGGAAACCAAAGGCCCTAAAAAATTTTAAAAGGGGAATAACTTGTTAACGGAAAGGGAATTCTAACTTTTATGAACTGATGACGATAGTGTTTTGTAAAGCCCATTAGCCCTGAAAATTTGAGCAAAAACCGTTCAGAAATGAGCACGATATGAAGCCTCAAAGTTCGCGTCTAGGAAGAAAAAAAAAGAAAAAAGAAAAATAAGAACTAGAGCAAAGCTCGTTGCATAGCAACGAGTGGGTCTTCCGTTAATGTCGGAAGTAAAGCCGGAAGTTCCTGTAAGAAGCAGAGTTCTTAAACCAACAACAAGAGTAACTAAAATAAAAAGATGAAAATCAAATTATTCCTGGTACGACTTAACAAAATCCGAATTATTTCAAGTACTAATTAACAAAAACCTTTCTGATCTCAAGAACGACTTGACCAAAAAAAATCCGAATGTGTTCAAGTACGACTTAACAATTATTTTTGGTATGAATTAATTTTACTTTGAACATTACGCTATTTTTTTAAACCAAGGACGCGGAATCAAAATGTCCGGAAAAATCAATTTTTAAACCCCGATATATCTGTTATGCAAAAAAAATCACTTTATTTAAATTCAAAAATGGCCGCCAAATTTGAACGGAAGTAAGGTAAATGCTGAAACTTAAACATCTTTGAGGCACGGTAACTTTTCAAAAGCCCTGAAAATTTCATTGAAATCGGATGAAAGCTTTTTGAGATATAAAGCCGAGAAGGAGTCAGAAAAAAAAAAAAAAATAAAACAATAATAAAAAGAAACCGAAGAAAAACAAGAGGGTCTTCCGTTGGAAACGGAAGACCCTAATAATCTTAACCCGCACAATAATAGAAAGGTCTTCCGTTGGAATAATAATGTCTCCAAGAAACAGCTTACCGGATGTACATGTAATTATCACCAAGTAAATTAGAAACCCAAAACTGACCGGCACCGTAAATTCTGGTGACGTTACACTCCCCGCCTGACGTTCTATAATGTCACTCTCCTTAAGGTGTAAATAAGTGAACTATCTCGGTGATAGGTCTCACATAAGTAATACAAGTTCCGTTTCTAACGGTGCGTAGCTCTACTTTCCGAACATGTCCATCTTTACTTGGGAAGATACGTTGAACAACTGCCATTGGTCATTCGTATCTAACGGTGTCAGAATCCTTTAAGAGTACTACGTCATCAACTTTGATGTCTTCCTTAGAATAAGTCCACTTCTGCCTGGTTTGAAGACTGTAAAGGTATTCTTGCTGCCATCTTTTCCAGAACTGGTTGGCTAATAGTTGTGTGTGTTTCCATGATGATCTGTACATGTCCTTCACATCAACTGCTTGAAATGGTCCATAATCAACTTCAGTCCTTTGTGTCAGCAATACTGAAGGGGAAAGAACTGATGGCTGTGTTGGATCTACCGACACGTTCGCTAATGGTCGACTATTGATAATAGCACAAACTTCATACATAAATGTATTCAAAACATCATGTGTAAGTGGTTTCTTTGACTCCATGATGATAGCATTAAGAATTCTGCGTGCTGTTTGAATGATCCTTTCCCATATCCCTCCCATATGGGATGCATGTGGTGGGTTAAATATCCAAGTAGAGCCATTTTCCACCATATACTTCTTCAGGGTTGGAGATTCTATGTTGATTGCATTGATGTTAAGTGCATCTGTACTCCCAACAAAATTAGTTCCTCTATCTGAATAAAACTCAGTGACTTTACCGCGCATTTCTTTGTCTGCGTTTTCAGTCGTTTTCCCTCACCTTCCTCTGAAAGAACTGTCTCCTCTTCGCTTTCCTCCTCGTCAACTATGGGTATGGGTTTTCCACCAGATGCCATACTGATAATACTGTAGTGATTTTCACATGAAATTATGCCATGAAATTTTGAAAATATATACACATGCTAAAAATGGCATTAGACATGTTAGATGAGAAAAAATGCACAATTAACTTTCAAATTCACATGCACACCACAAATACGTGAAAATTAATGCTTCCTTTCGAAGTACTGATGCATAGAACAGAGTTATCTGGTATTGAGAAAATATTAAACACCAATGGACCAGAAAAAATATTTGACATAGCATATGATCATGATCAATCTATAATATCTGTACTATTGTTCATTTCAAATAATGTCAACATATTATTTGATATAAAGTTACCGATATGTCACTAGTGTTTGCACATATACACACAATGTCCAGGAACACCATGTACCACAAATACCACGGAAAAAATCCTCCAGCGAAGATTTGGACCAAAATGGGGGGGGGGGGGGGTAGTTGGTTGGAAATCCCAGCTTCACAGGAATCTGCTGTCCACCAGAAAGTCGTCTTATCCCCAGGATAGGCTGCAATCGACTCTCAGAATGGTTGATAGATATGGCAAGAAATTAGGACTGCGTTTTAAGGTAATAGTTTTGTACCCAATGGTACACCACTATATAAATCAGATCCATTTTGAAGACCCTCTACAGCGTCAGGGACGCTTCGTCATCCATATTTTCGTGGTGCAAAGGCGCAACGATGTATGTCTTTTTTCTTACACCTACATATTTGTAATATGTTTTACGGTGCTACCGTTCTGGCGAGCGCAGCATACCTTGCATCATTGTCAACTTATAGTTTTATTTAGGTATCAAGGAACTCAAAGAATTTTTGAGAGAGTATTGCTCTACAATAAGTATGCCAAAGGTACTAATTTTAATGGTTATGATACATACAGCGCAACCCCCTACCCCTCGAGAGAGAGAGAGAGAGAGAGAGAGAGAGAGAGAGAGAGAGAGAGAAGGGGTCCCTGTTTGTAGGGGTGTAATTTCCAACCGGTTTGACTATATGCAATATCTAAATAAATTTTTTAGCTGTTTATTTTTTTCTCTTTATTCCTTTTTATTTAGTTCAAAATGTCCTATTGTTTATTTCATCCCTACTCATATACTTACCTGCCTACTGTACATGCATGCACAATTAGCTTAAAAATGGAGTAAAATATGGCTCTTGCTAGTATTTATTTATATAATCTCTATATTAAAAAAAATAAAAACAAATCATATGTCAATGAGGCAGGTATCGCAGTCTATATTGAAATAGCTAGTAAACGCATTACAGATGTTTGATCCACCTCTAAATTTATCGCGGGAAATATAGCGCGAGTGCACTGTGACATCATCCATGACTTTGTTCGTCTTTGTTTACGTTTCTCGACTCAGTACGAAGGTATGGAAGCATGTAACAAATCTTTTGAGTCTCGCCAAAGCATATGCGGTACTCAAAACGTGTCTTCAAACTTTAAGTCACCGTAAATTACGAGTTAAAAGTCGGCCATTTTTGGCATAGCACGACGGGTGAAAACATTAGAGAGCATTATGGGACGTAGACAAAAAAATTTGTTTGATGAACTGTAGGTTTAGCTCGTTCTTTTTCCCGCGCACACTGGTTCTTAGAGCTCGCTTCGCTAGCCGGCGCTGTGCGCCGGCGAGCTGCGCTCGCTAATATTTTCTGGTTATTTATTTAAAACTTCATTCGAGATTTTTGGCAAGTGTGTATGAAAGTGCAGCGTGTGATAAATTTTTCTAATTATATTAGGTATAGTAAGAATGTCTATATGTTGTTAAATTTCAGTTGTTACCGTAAATTCCCTGCTATATTGGTTGAATAAAGAATGTAAAAAGCTGGGCGTTTTACTTCAACATACAAAATGGGCCTGTGGCAGAACAATTTTCAATTTCAATTTCTTTATTAACCAATTAAGGGCCCTCAAGGGGCAACATGAAGACTGTTGACATACAACATCCAATGAACATAAAACATTCAATAAACATATACAAGAGGGAAAGAGCTGGATGATTTAAAGAACTATGACAGACATGAACAATTAAATAGTATATATGTATATATATATGTATAATTATGTATGTTTCCATACATTCAGTATAGTGTCTTCTATATATTTATGTTAAACACCGTACATAAATATGTCAAGATACAAATGCACATACAAATTTGAAATAGTTTATCATATGATTGAAAAATAAAAAACCAATATTTGAATAGGAAATACAAATTAAGGCAATGCCTTTTGTAAAAATTTACCAACAGAGTTTAATATATCTAATTCTTCACAGTTTAGAATCCAAAATAATTTTTGTTTATCTTCTAAACTAGTAAAATGTTTTGCTTTAGATGAAATTAAATCAAATAGTTCCTCTCTTTCTTTTGTAAATTTGCTGCATCGGATAAGAAAATGTTCTTCATCTTCAATTTTATTAAGTGTACAATTTTTGCATATTCTTTCTGTTCTAGGTGTGTTATTATATCTGCCCGATTCAATAAAAAGTCTATGCGCTGATATCCGCAGTCTACAGATTGGCTTTCTGTATTCAGGTCTTAATATAGTTAAATACTTTTCCAGTCTGAAGTTAGTTTTCAAAAATAAATAAGTAACAAGTTTGCCATCTTTAAGTGTTTCATTTGAGTACTGCCAATCCATCAAATATTTTTTAGTCTGAGATTGTTTTAAAGAAGTAACAAAGTCTTTTTTAGAATATGTCATAATGTTTTGAATATTAAGAATGTTTAGTAGCTTTTCAATAGAGGAATACCAAGTTGTATTTTGGGCGAAATGAAGTTCTTTACTACATACAAATGCATCTTTTAATAGAGGAAACTCTGTTGTTAAATTTTCTAATCTGTAGCAATATTTTAGTAATCTATTGACAATATCATAATGTAGAGGAAATCTTCCTAGTTCAGAAAGTGAAGCATGGTTCATACTTTTCTTATTTAACCCCAATATGGTTTTACAAAATTTTAGATGTAAAGTTTCAGCTATTAAGTTGTTATAACATTGTTGTATCAGTATATCATTAGACTGTTTTATTTTTATGTTATTGACGTTAAAGATTCCCCATATTTCAGAGCCATAAAGTAAAATTGGCTTTATAGTGTGGTCAAATACATTTAAGCTAGTCGATATCCCGGGGTTTAGACTCAGGAAGTCTTTTCGTAGTTTGAAATAAGCTTTCAGTCCCTTTTTGTGTAATTCCACCTTAGCCAGTGAGAAAGTCCCTGAAGCTGCGAAATGAATGCCTAAGTATTTGTAATTTGGTACACATTCAATATTGAAATTTTTGTAACTAAATTTATGGTTTATTGTTCTCCCAGCTTTATTAAATATAATAATTTTTGTTTTATTGGAATTAACTTGCATACCCCAGTCATCACAATATTTCTCTAAAGCATTTAATTTTTGCTGAAGTCCTTCTGGTGATGATGAAAAGATTACTATGTCATCAGCATACATTAAACAGTCTATGTTTTTTGAGTATAATGATATAGAGTCAATACAGCCCTGTAAATATGATGGCAGGTCATTTATAAACATTTTAAATAATGTGGGGCTCAAATTGTCTCCTTGACGCACCCCTAATTTGATAGGAAATGAGGAGGTAAGAAAATTATCATATTTAACACATGCTTCACTTTTCATATACATATTATTAATGATACAATAAAATTTTGTTCCCACATTATGTTGTAGTAGTTTTAGTTTCAATCCATTGTGAACAACACTATCAAAAGCTTTATGAAAATCTATAAAGCAGGCATATAATCTACCTTCTTTTGTATTACAATATTTATCAATTAAACATTTAACAATAAAACAATGATCAGAGGTTCTGGCATGTTTTGTGAATCCAACCTGACAAGGGTGTATTAGATTATTTTCACTTAGGAAGTTATCTAATCTGGTGTTCAAAATAGTATTGAAAAGTTTGCCAAGATTACTTGTTATAGTTATTCCACGGTAATTGTTTGGGTCACAGGGATCATTTGATTTGAATATAGGAGTGATATATCCCTTAGCCCATTGCTCTGGGTAATAACTAAAGGAAAAGCATAAATTAAATAGTTTCAATAAACAAGGTATGAGAAATGTGTGTCCACTTTTCAACATTTCATTCGATATAAGATCTAACCCTTTTGCTTTTCCACATTTCAAAGAAGAAATTGCAGCAGATATTTCTTTGTTTGTTATTATGTTGTCTAGTTTATTAAATATGTTATGTTTACGTTCTTTTTCTGCAAGTAGAAAATTTAATTCTCTAAATCTGTCTTCAAAGTTTTTGTCCACCGATGAATGTAAAGATTTAAAATGGTTTAACCATGCATTAGGTTCTACTGGATAATTAGTTGAATCAGCTTTTTCTGCCCTTAGATCATTTACAAGTTTCCAATATTGTTTTGGGTCATCTATCCGCAAAGAATCTAGCTTGTTAATAATGTCGCTTCTAAATTTTCTATATTTCATCTTCCTTAATTTGTTATATTCCCTGTATAATTTATAGTAGTGCCCTCTGATAATGGGGTCCTTGGGGGATTTACAATATAGTTTACCTTGAGCAACAACTCTTGCTCGCATTTTACCCAAGTCTGCGTCAAACCATTTTTTGTTTTTAACTTTATTTTTATTCTTAAAGTTTGGTTTTTTGAACAGTAACAAATCGTTTTGTTTACCACCTCAACCATTCTGAGAGTCGATTGCAGCCTATCCTGGGGATAAGTTGTTTACCACCTCAACCATTAGATATGGCAAGAAATTAGGACTGCGTTTTAAGGTAATAGTTTTGTACCCAATGGTACACCACTATATAAATCACGAGCAAAAAGTTACAAATAGGGTACACTATATGTTTCTACTAAAAGCGAAAGTAGGGGAGTCTGGAAGGATTTTAGAGAATCAAATCAAATAAATGAGCTGATGGAAAGGGTACAGTGGGTACATAGGGTACACTTGGATACAGGGTAGGTTACAACTCTATGAGAAAGTGATACAAGGGTTAAGAAGTCTATATTTTAGTCTAAGTTTAAAAATCAGATATATGAGCTGATAGGAAGGGTACAGTGGGTACAAAGGGTACACTTGGATACAGGTAGGTTACAACTCTATTAGAAAGTGATACAGGTTAAGAAGTCTATATTTTAGTCTAAGTTTAAAAATCAGATATATGAGCTGATAGGAAGGGTACAGTGGGTACAAAGGGTACACTTGGATACAGGTAGGTTACAACTCTATTAGAAAGTGATACAAGGGTTTAGAAGTCTATATTTTAGTCTAAGTTAAAAAATCAAATAAATGAGCTGAAGGAAAGGGTACAGTGGGTACAAAGGGTACACTTGGATACAGGGTAGGTTACAACTCTATTAGAAAGTGATACAAGGGTTAAGAAGTCTATATTTTTTGTCTAAGTTAAAAAATCAAATAAATGAGCTGATGGAAAGGGTACAGTGGGTACAAAGGGTACACTTGGATACGGGTAGGTTACAACTCTATTAAAAAGTGATACAAGGGTTAAGAAGTCTATATTTTAGTCTAAGTTTAAAAATCAAATAAATGAGCTGAAGGAAAGGGTACAGTGGGTACAAAGGGTACACTTGGATACAGGTAGGTTACAACTCTATTAGACAGTGATACAAGGGTTAAGATGTCTATATTTTTTGTCTAAGTTAAAAAATCAAATAAATGAGCTGAAGGAAAGGGTACAATGGGTACAAAGGGTACATTTGGATACAGGGTAGGTTACAACACTATGAGAAAGTGATACAAGGGTTTAGAAGTCTATATTTTAGTCTAAGTTAAAAAATCAAATAAATGAGCTGAAGGAAAGGGTACAGTGGGTACAAAGGGTACACTTGGATACAGGTAGGTTACAACTCTATTAGAAAGTGATACAAGGGTTTAGAAGTCTATATTTTAGTCTAAGTTAAAAAATCAAATAAATGAGCTGAAGGAAAGGGTACAGTGGGTACAAAGGGTACACTTGGATACAGGGTAGGTTACAACTCTATGAGAAAGTGATACAATGGTTTAGAAGTCTATATTTTAGTCTAAGTTAAAAAATCAAATAAATGAGCTGAAGGAAAGGGTACAGTGGGTACAAAGGGTACACTACAAAGGGTAGGTTACAACTCTATTAGAAAGTGATACAAGGGTTTAGAAGTCTTTATTTTAGTCTAAGTTAAAAAATCAAATAAATGAGCTGAAGGAAAGGGTACAGTGGGTACAAAGGGTACACTTGGATACAGTTAAGGATATCTGTAACACTATTTAGATCGAGAGATCATGCATGAATTTAGCAGACTTTTTATTTCTTTTAAGTTAAAAATTCAATCTTTATGAAGGAAGCTGAGGAAAGTATACAGTAGTGACAACACTATTTGAGAGGGGTTTAATGTATCCCATTCTAAGAAGGTGGATAAGGCGTGTAATATTGCCCATACATGGTCGGACAAGCTACTGAAAAATTAAAATATCAATATATCTGATATTTATTGTAAAAAATCATTGAAAACAATATACATTTTATATATCATTGATTTTTAACCTATAAACTATTTCAATACTTGGAATATGTAGACTCAAACAGGGGTATACGTATCAAAACCTGCAAATACTGTCATGTTTTAGAACTTCAAGGCATTTTCTTTTATGGAGTGGGTCTGTGCTCCATATTTTTCTCATAGACTATAAATAAGGTCTATTGGAAAACAAACCGATTTCAATCAACAAAAACGTGGAGAGATGACCCACTATACATTAAAAATATCATTTTGTTTCCCAAAAATTGAACGTTTTGAAAAAATAATACAAGTCCGTAAATTTGTGGTCAAAGTCGGACATAATATTCAAACAGCCTACTTTGTTGTGTGTGAAATGGCTCAGTGGTTAGAGTACCTGACATAATCTAACCTTAAATACCTAGGGTTTTTATGTGATGGGTTTGATACCGCAAAATTTTCTGGCAATATTTTTTTTTCTTATCTTTTGTTAAATATATTAAAATCTGGATATAGTTAGGAATTGTGCTTTAATTTGCAAACTTGTATTATAATGTATTTGAAAAGATTTAATTGGGAAAAAATAAACTCAAAATTGTATTTCACTACTAAACCGTATGGGCATTTGTGCCATCTTATTTCCCTATCTTCTTTATATACCTGTACAATTTTTTTTTGGGGAAAGTAATTGAAAGATGTCTGCCCCAAGTTTTCAAAAATTTAAAGAAGAAAATTGTGTATCCATGAATTCAGCTTGTGAATGAATTTAGCCAGACTTAATGTTTTTAGTTTTTTTGTAAAAATAAAATTTTTGTTAAAGTCTCAATTAAAACACAACTAATTAAAGTATATGAGCTAATGAAATATGTACCTGGCTTCCTTTTATTTTTTTAAAATTTACACTTTCTATTTATTAACGGTAATTATAATTGCTTGATTACTGTGCAGTTTGCCACTATATACAACTAGTGTACAAGGCCTTTTGAAGTCTCTTTCAGAATGCACTAATTAAAGTTTTATGTCTAAATTAATTTAAGTGTCTTAACTGCAAGCTTTGTTTAAAAAAAATAATTGTTTGTGGCCAGTGGGAATAATATTTTATGCAGCATTTGATATTGTAATCATTAAAGTCTAGATTTGAGAGTTAAATCTCAATGGGAGCTCAAAAATACATCTCCATGCAGTCACATTCATTTAGTCATTATAGCCTTTTCCTTGTTCTCTACTTTATTACCAAATGTATTTTTTTCTTCTTTAAGAAATATATAATGTACATATCTTTACTTCTTTATTTTTGTAAAAACACTTTAAGTGACATTGTTACAAATGGCTGAATCTTATTAACTAATTAATATATTCCTACATTGTATTAAAATTGGCTTCTTTCATTCTATTTAATTACTAGTTAGATTTTACGTTTGAATTAATTATAGTCCTGAATTAAGCTGAGCTTTGAATAAATGTTTTCAAATTAAACATTTTCAGAGTGTGTTTCCCATTATAGTAATACCACCAAAACTCTCTCTCTCTCTCTCTCTCTCTCTCTCTCTCTGTAATTTAATCATAAAGGCCTTTAGATGAAAGAATTCTTCAGTATTTTTTGCTTTTTTATGTTTGTCTCAGGATAGCTTTTTTGTTATTAGACTTAAATAATGGAACAAGTCTTATTTTATGTTTATATTAAATTGTCCACTAACAGTTATGGCACCAAAAGACGCAAGTTTGAAAACTCCCAGAGTTTACACAGTTATTGCCCTTTGTGTAAGAAATGCCAGTGACAACTCTTTGGGAATACTTTATTCAAGTTTTGAAATTCTTAGCTCTCTGACTCCATATTGCAGATCACGCTTTTGACTATAATGCATGTGAAACAAATTCTACATGTACAATGTATGTTAATTATGTTTTAAAAAACTTGGCAAAACTCTGGGGAAATGTTTCATAAACCTTTATTTTCATTTGAAATGGAACTAGATCAGTAGATATTGTCATTAAACAGCAATACCCACACAAGTGTTCGCCCCTAAATAAAACTATCTTGTAGCAGTTTTAGTAAAAAAAAAAAAAAAAAGGCCACATGCTATTTCTGGTAGTTTTTAAAAATCATTATTTTTATAAAGAATGATATACACATTTTCCACTTATTCCACAAAAATCCCCAAACCCACAACCCAAATTTTGGCAAGCCCTAGCTCTGTTGAACTTGCCTATAGGCTCTTTAGGCTAGATGGGTTTCATGTGGTGTACATCACATATGTGTTTTCGAGATGCAGAATGTATTATGATTCATCAATATAATGTAGGCCATGACCCTGTGGGATTGTTGTGACCCCATGAAACAAGAAAATACCTGAAAACTGTTGAGATCCCCACCACCAAACCATAAACATTGTATGTTCGTGTTTCTAATGTCATTATGAAGCATCAAATGGTGTTAATTACATGACCCCCATGATATGTCTTTCAACACCCCAACACCCCCAACCAAACATATTGGGGAAAAAATAAAACAGGTCCAAATATGTCAAGAGAGGTCAAAGATATGCCACCTCCTGCAATGTAAAATTTTTAAATTTTCTAAGGGAGGAACCGCGTATCCCTTATTGCCCTCTGGCCCTCAGTTCGGGCCTTCATCCCTCAATATTGCAGAAAACCCTGCATGAAACAGGAAAATACCAAATATCTTGAAAACTGCATGTTCATATCCCTATCAAAATGACATCCCCAATCATATTCTAGTAGATCATTTGGCTATATACTGCAAAAAATGTTCCCCAGGGATATGGTCGGGCCACAATGGGGGTCAAATTTTAACATAGAAATATATAGAGAAAAGTCTTCAAAAATCTTCTCGAAAACCAATTGGGCAGAAAAGCTGTAACTTGTGTGGTAGCATCCTGGGGGTGGGTGGGGTAGGATATATGGGGCCACAATAGGGTTTTGTTTTGTTTTGTTTTTTTACATAAGAATAGGAATATAAAGGTTTATTGCATGAATTTTCTAAATCAGGAAATATGAAGATTTATTTTCCCCCAAAAAGCCTTCGTAAAATATATGATTTTTCTTGTTGGGGAAATAAATCTCGATATTTTCTTCACCATCTTTTGTAAGTCCATAACTATAGGGCATGCTGAAGAAGTTTGGTCTTGGTGAACCTATATAATTTGATGTTGATAAACTAGAAAAGGTTCAGGTATATGAAAATACTAGTCACATGCCTAGCTGTCAGTTATAGCTTCAAGAAGTTCACTAAATACATGTACCAGGTATCTGGAAACAGCTAGAATAGGAACCATGAGACAAGACCGTTTTAAATTATCAAAATGCATTGTTCAAAATTGGATCAAAGCATAAATTTATGTCTGCATGATGAAGAAATGTGAAAATATTCAAAGCAGTTCAAGCTTTTGTACATGATTGAGAAAGACTAAATAAGTTAATTCTCATTTGATATAAAACGTAAAGTATTTAAAATTATACATGCAAAAAATCATGGTCTTTTGTTAGTTTGGTAAAAACATGAATGATAACAATATTCAAAAAAATCCTTTCATGCAATTACAGACTGACTGACTGATTTGACCTATCCATCCATAAGCTTTTCTTTTTCATGAAAATTTAGGTGTTTCTTTTGTGGGTGGATGGGACTGTTTGATTTTTTTTTTATATAGGGAGGGGGTAGGGGTGGATGTGATGTAGGTCAGAGACTATGAATTAGTTACCACTCTATAGAAGAATCCTGGCTCTCTTAATTTGATTTAAGAGTATCAAATGCTAGATTCTTCGAAGGAATGCTAGCAGTGTTCCATTCGGAATTATTGTAATTCTTCCTAGATTCTTCTATCAGGTGAATTTGGTTGTGTCGTTTTCTTTTTGCCTTAAACACCCCCATCTTTGATGTAAACCATACCAAAAGAAAAAATGCTTACACTGAGGTAATATTTCAAAAGTTCCATTCCACCTAGGCCTATGTTTAAGTCTAAATTGTCTAATTTGCCATTTTAATATAGGATTAAGAACTTATTATAGTTAACACAGACTATTTAAATGGGCCAAGAAGTAGACAAAAAATGTACTAGACTAAAAATCAACATGTAGCTGCAACAAATAGCTGCGACAATTTAAATGTTTTTAATCAATTGGTTTTATAGGCAGTCGAAATCATACATCCTAGCTAGTGAATGTTAATTAACATTGTTTTCAGAATTATATTTGAAATAGAGATGTGACACCAAAAACCTTAGGAATAGGATTCGATCTCTCTATATCAAATAAATTTGATTTCTTTATCTGAATATACTCATGTACCGGCATGCAATAATGTAAATATAAAATCCTCTCCACATAATGTACATCAAGATGTCATTGAATGTAGACACTGCACATTATTTACAGGTTTTACTCTTCAAACGTTTGTTAATTAAACTTTACATTCATTAATTCACTTTAAAAGTTTTAATTTACAGTATATATCATATGACAAAAGAATTTACTGGATGGGTACATGCAAATTTGGACTTAAAAATTTGACATAAGCAGGGCCTAGCTTATATAAGTATTAATTATGATAAGTCTGTGCCCAAAAAGTTGTAAAAACAGCTGTAGCAAATCTTAGGAACATATCCTAATTCAGTTACAGTGGCGTCAGAAGCAAATTGAAAGTGGGTGGGTGGGGGCTAGACTAATCCTCAGAAATCTAGACAAGCAAGAAAAGGAAAAAAAATCCTAATCCGTGTGTGTGTGTGGTGGTGGTGGGGGGGGGGGGGGGGGGGGGGTCTAGTATACCGATGACTCCAACTTCTCAATATTTCCATCTTTTTAGGTAAATTTAGGAACAATTATCTTTGCTGCGAGAAAAAGTGAAGGGATGAACCCTCTATGATGCTATCCCCCCCCCCCCCCCAGTTCCAACGCCTATGAGTTATAACTTATCTTAAATCTATCTTAAATTATGAAACATCATATCATCATATTGTAAAATGTCTTTAACAAATTTATTTGTATATACACAATGTCCTCAAAAATAAGATTTATTGATCAGTAAAAAACAAAATTGGTGCTTGTTACTCTGAACATGCATTTACTCTACTAATAATACTATTAAAAACTATTAAATATATCTCTATAATATGTGTCTTAGGAAAAATCTTATGAAACAAATTTAAAAATAAAATTTCAGAGTGCCTGTGGCCCAATCCTGTTATGTACATAATTCAATATTGTTTAAATTTTAAAAAAGAATTGGTAGTAGTATAAAATGATTTAATGTAATATTCAAGTTATGGCTTAAATTCAATTTGTTTCTCAATTATAATCATCTCTAGATACTGATTCTAGATGCTAAATCTGCTAGACTTAAGGTCTGTGGAAAAAAATGCATGTATGTAAAAAGTCACTATTTCCCATGATAAAATTTTACGCTTGTGTGTCTAGACGTTTTTATATGTTTGTGTATATCTATTTAAAATCTATTGTTTGTTCACCTGGAGAAAAAACCATGGAACTAACACAGAATATACAAGATATACACAACAGGTGTGTCCTGTACCCAGGTGCACCAGGCAAGGTGCTTATTCAAAATATACATGTATACTTAGCTATAACAAACAGGTTAAGCATATTTTTCCATTGCTCATATTAAAATAAAATATGAGATCAGTTTTCCGACTTTGAATTTATAACGCTGATGATAATTCATTACAATTTGCAAAGTAAAAACAATATATATCTAGGCCAAGAAAGGATGATCTTCATTACGATTTAAAATAATTTTATTGCTTTAGTTCAATTAAGTACTTAGTGGTGTACATATACTGCCACTAGCTAGCAATCATATAATTATGCCAACATTTTACTAAAGAAAAGTTAGACGTGATGTCACTTGTTATAATTTAATTTAATTGCAAACATGGAATCTAGGTAATATGTCCTTTTCCGTTTGACAAAAATATTCAACTGTATAAAAATTAATGTTGTACACAACATATGAAAAAAGGTTTTTCTTTAGCTAAATATTGTGAATGTTTATATATATACTTTTCTTTAAAAAACATGTTAAGTGTTTGCACTTTTCTGGAATACAAGTTTAATTTGGCCTGTAACTATACAGTTTATTCCCACTTAAAGAAAAAATCAAAAATTTTCTCAAAGCACTTGTGGTCATTCTAAAACGGACTATAGGTCACCTGTTATTAATTTCTTTTGTTCTCTCCCTTCCCTAACCACCTGTGCACCATTCCCACCTAGCCAAAACCAGTCACCTGTGTAAATTTCAGAATTTTGGCTAAGTGGGAAGACACCAACTATACATGTCCTTGTATATACATGTCCTATGTTGATTGCAAGGTGTTATCATTTCACACCTCAAGGACTTTCCAATGTGTATGGTTTACCTGTATAACTCTATTCTATGTTATTTGCAAGGACTCACAGTTTCACACCTTTTTTTTGATACAAACTTCAAAGACATATTGTTGACAACACCTGCATGCAGAATAAATGTAGATATGTCACTTGTTGAGAAGCATGTCTCAGTGAAATGTTTATATTCTCTCAGGATATCACCCTTTTTTAAAAAAGCTACTGACCTCACAGTTTATCCTGAAAAACTCATGGAAATAACCTTAATTATGAATTTACCCGGGATTATTTTATCTAACTCTCTCAGGTAAGGGATGTTCTAATATAGATCAGCAGTAATTTTTAAACACATTGCCAAGCGAATCTTTTATATGAATTACCAGGGACATAAATAACAGCCTGCAATATACATGTCATAAGAAATGAATATTTCTATATTTACGTACAGATTTTGTACATATTTCAAAAAAGAAAAAATCTTAAGAATCATGATTATTATGTAAGGATATGACTTCAAAGACAATTTAGGTTCAAGAAAAACATTTAATTATATCAAATAAAGAGAACTGACCCACTTAGAAATAAATTAAAATTAATATCAAGTTTTATATTATTCACAACAAATAATATCAATTTGAAAAACAGTAAAGAGGAAATAAAGATTGAATCAATTGTAGGCTACTTAGTCTGTGGCATTCAGTCAATATGTTACCATTGTACCCTCTGTACCCTCTGTACCTTAGTGATTTACAAGTATCTTTAATAATTTGCTACTTTCATTTTCCAATGCTTTCACACTGTACCCTCCTTGTAACCCTTTTTCTCCTTAAAGATATAGGAGTGTACCCTAGGGTACAAAAGTATCACCTCAAAACATAGTCCTATTTTCTTGCCATATATGCTGTGCGTCCCAGACGCGCGAGAAATAATGTCTCCCAGAAACAGCTTACCGGATGTAATTATCACCAAGTAAATTAGAAACCCAAAACTGACCGGCACCGTAAATTCCGGTGACGTTACACTACTAGACAGTAATGTTTACAATAATATTGTATACAATATAATGATAAGGTTTTTAATTTAGGAATAAGGAATCATTCTTTGAGTAATAGTATTATGAGGTGATAATTTTGGTCGGGGTGTGGTCAAATCCAATTAAGCTAGAGGACTTTATGATAGATTTGACAACGCTCCGACCGAATTATCACCTCATAATGTTCAAAGAATGATTGTTAGGGTATTCCGTTTCCAACGGAAGACCCTCTTGTTTTTCTTCGGTTTCTTTTTATTATTATTTTATTAGGGTCTTCCGTTTCCAACGAAAGACCCTCTTGTTTTTCTTCGGTTTCTTTTTATTAGGGTCTTCCGTTTCCAACGGAAGACCCTCTTGTTTTTCTTCGGTTTCTTTTTATTATTATTAGGGTCTTCCGTTTTCAACGGAAGACCCTCTTGTTATTCTATTGTTTTTTTTTATTATTATTATTCTTCTTGTTTTTCCTTCTGACTTCTTTTTTGCTTTATATCTCAAAAACTATTAAACCGATTTGCAAGAAATTTTCAGGGATTATGTTAAATGCTTGTCCCTTGAAGCTTTTAAAGTTTCAATCATAAAATCACTTCCGTTTTCTAGTTACGTAATTTTAAAAATTTTCAAAAAATGATTTTGTCCATGACTTTTCTCGTAAACGGTTGTTTATAAAGACTTGAAACTTTCTGTGATTGTAAATCTGCGGATTTACTTATGGCATTTGACCGAAAAAATGTATTTTGTCACTTCCGGTCGAAACCGGAAGTGAAACAAATTTTTCGAAAAAATGAATTTTCTCATCGAATCAAAAATGAAAATGTGTTTTGTAGAGCTTGTTAAGCTGAATCTAACACTGAAAGCCGTTTGAAAATCGGATGATGGATTACAGAGATATCGGGGTTTAAAAATTGATTTTTCCGGAAATTTTGATTCCGCTTTTTTGGTTAAGAAAGTAGTATCAAGTTCTTGGTTAAATTAACTTGTACCTAAAAATTAATTGTTAAGCCGTACTGTAACACATTCGGATTTTTTTGTCAAGTAGTTCTTGAAATCGGAAAGGTTTTTGTTAAGTCGTACTTAAAATCATTCGGATTTTGTTAAGTCGTACCAGGAATAATTCGATTTTTTCATCTTTTTATTTTAGTTTCTCTTGTTATTGGTTTAAGAGCTCTGCTTCTTACAGGACTTCCAGCTTTACTTCCGACATGAACGGAAGACCCACTCGTTGCTTTGCAACGAGCTTTGCTCTAGTTTTATTTTTTTATTTTTTTTCTGACTTCTTCTCGGTTTTTTATCTCAAAAAGCTTTCATCCAATTTCAATGAAATTTTCAGAGCTTTTGTAAAGTTACTGTGCCTAAAAGATATTAAAGTTTCAGCATTTACGTCACTTCCGTTCAAATTTGGCGGCCATTTTTAAATTTAAAAAAGTGATTTTGTCCGGAAGAAATCTCCGTAAACTTTTAAGATATGTCTTTGAAATTTTTACTGATGATAGATGTATCAATTCTATAATGTACTGGGGGGTTTAAAATTTTGTTCATCAATTTTGCTCAAAACCGGAAGCAGTTCCAATTTTTGGAAATTTTCATTTTGTTGAACAAAATAAGACAATACTACAGTCTTATAGAAATCTTAAATCCGTTTGAAAATCAGACGATGCATTACAGAGATATTGGGGTTTAAAAATTGATTTTTCCGGAAATTTTGATTCCGCGTTCATGGTTTAAAAAATAGCGTAATGTTCAAAGCAAAATTAATTCGTACCAAAAATAATTGTTAAGTCGTACTTGAACACATTCGGATTTTTTTTTGTCGAGTCGTACTTGAAATCAGAAAGGTTTTTGTTAGTTTGTACTTAAAATCATTCGGATTTTGTTAAGTCGTACAGGAATAATTCGATTTTTTCATCTTTTTATTTGAGTTACTCTTGTTGTTTGTTTAAGAGCTCTGCTTCTTACAGGAACTTCCGGCTTTACTTCTGACATTAACGGAAGACCCACTCGTTGCTTTGCAACGAGCTTTGCTCTAGTTTATTACTTATATTTATATTATTTCCAATATTTACACTTAAAAAACATTTTAAAGCCACTATTTTTCATGTAACACATGCTATGTAATACTGTGCGACGCAGCCAATGTCATTTTTCAGTCGCTCATCTTTTATGAATTTTTTTTACTATTGGCTTCAAAATTGATTCGTAATGTTATCATAGATAAAGCTTAAGACAGTTGAAAATGACAAATTAATATACAATTCTGCTTTTGAACACGATGAGATAAATTTTATCAACGCATATGCACTACTTTGGGATTTTATTTTCATTTGACTTTTTAGCCCACCTAAGCCATAGGCTCAAGTGAGCTTTTCTGATCACAATTTGTCCGTTGTCTGTCGTTGTCGTCGTCGTTGTCGTTGATGAAAACTTTTCATATTTTCATCTTCTTCTCAAGAACCACTGGGCAGATTTCAACCAAATTTGGCACAAAGCACCACTAGGTGAAGATGATTCAAGTTTGTTCAAATGAAGTGCCACGCCCTCTTTAAAGGGGAAATAATTGAGAATTATTGAAAATTTGTTGGTATTTTTCAAAAATCTTCTTCTCAAAAAACTATTCGGCCTGAAAAGCTCAAATTTCAGTGTAAGCATCCTCAGATAGTGTAGATTCAAGTTTGTTCAAATCATGGTCCCCGGGGGTAGGGTGGGGCCACAATTGCGGGATCAAGTTTTACATAGGAATATATAGAGAAAATCTTTAAAAATCTTCTTCTCAAAAACTATTAGGCCAGGAAAGCTCGACTTTGAGTGGAAGCATCCTTAAATAACGTAGATTCAGGTTTGTTCAAATCATGGTCCCCGGGGGTAGGATGGGGCCACAATAGGGGGATCATGTTTTACATAGGAATATATAGAGAAAATCTTTAAAAAGCTTCTTCTCAAAAACTATTAGGCCAGAAAAGCTCAAATTAAAATGGAAGCATCCTCAGGTAGTGTTGATTCAAGTTTGTTCAAATCATGATCCCATGGGATGGGTTGGGGCCACAATTGGGGGATCAAGTTTTACATAGGAATATATAGAGAAAATCTTTAAAAAAAATCTTCTTCTCAAAAACTATTTGGCCAGAAAAGCTCAAATTAAAATGAAAGCATCCTCAGGAAGTGTAGATTCAAGTTTGTTCAAATCATGGTCCCCGGGGGTAGGGTGTGGCCACAATTGGGGGGTCAAGTTTTACATAGGGATATATAGAGAAAATCTTTAAAAATCTTCTTCTCAAAAACTATTAGGCCAGGAAAGCTCAACTTTGAGTGGAAGCATCCTCAGATAGTGTAGATTCAAGTTTCCTCAAATCATGGTCCCCGTGGGTAGGGTGTGGCCACAATTGGGGGATACATTTTTATAGAGGAATATATAGAGAAAATCTTTAAAAATCTTCTTCTCAAAACTCTTAGGCCAGAAAAGCTCAAATTGAAATGAAAGCATCCTCAGGATGTGTAGATTCAAGTTTGTTCAAATCATGGTCCCCGGGGGTACGGTGTGGCCACAATTGGGGGATCAAGTTTTACATAGGATCGATATACATGTATAGAAAAAATCTTTAAAAATCTTCTTCTTAAAAACTATTAGGCCAGGAAAGCTCAACTTTGAGAGGAAGCATCCTTAGATAGTGTAGATTCAAGTTTGTTCAAATCATGGTCCCCGGGGGTAGGGTGGGGCCACAATTGTGGGATAAATTTTTATATAGGAATATATAGAAAACATCTTTTACAAAAATTCTTTTAAAAACTATTTGGCCAAGAAAGCTGATTTGAACATATTTTATTGCATTATATATTACAATGGGATTGGGCACAAGTTATAAAAACTTAATTCGCCCTCTCCCTAAAGCCAAGAAAGCTCAAATTGGCGTGTAACCATCCTCAGATTCAAGTGTAGATTTAAGTTTGTTCAAATCATGGTCCCTGGGGGTAGGGCGGGGCCACAATGGGGGATAAATTTTTATATAAAGAGAAAATATTTAAAAAATCTTATAAACCTAAAAGCCCAAATTTGTGTGAAAGCATCCCCAGATCATATAGATTCAAGTTTGTTTAAATAATCAGGGTCCCCGGGGGTAGGGTGAGGCCACAATGGGGGATAAATTTTTATTTAATAGGATTATATAGAGAAAATCTTTAAAAATCTTCTTTTTAAAGACTATTTGGCCAGAAAAGCTTAAACTTGTGTAGAGGCATCCTCGGGTAGTGTAAATTCAAGTTTGCAAAATCACAGTCCCTAGTGGTAGGGCGGGACCGTGATGGCGGTTTGAATTTTTACATAGGAATATATAGAGAAAATCTTTGAAAATATTCTGGGAAAGTTTTCGGTCCAAAACTCAGTACATAGTATGAAAGCACAGGTTATGCAGATTTAAGTTTGATGAAACCATGATTCCCTAGAGAAAAGTGGGGCCACAAAATGGGGGGGGGGCGGATTTTTTTTAGCAAGATCTACTGTACTCAGTTGTCAACATATTTCGATACTGTAATGCTAATTTAAACAGAATTAAGGCAATTGTTGCTCAGGTGAGCGATGTGGCCCCTGGGCCTCTTGTTTTTTGTTTTTGTTTTTTTTTGTGCTGTCATATTGTACATTTTGAATTTACCGGGTGGCAGTAAATACAAAATTTACAACATGACACTGCACACACTTCTGGATAATAAACGGTATGTGAAAAAGGAAAATACTGTTCATTATATTTAAATAAGAGTAAAAAACAGCACGAAAAATAACTAGGAAAGCCAAAGTATTTATACCTTTGCACATTTTTTTTCCAGTGAACTTCAGTTCATATTAGTCATATATATGGTCCAATTTTTTGGAAAACAAAGTTAAGAATTACATATTTTGTAAAAAAAAAAAATAAATAAAAAAATCAACAACTCCCCCCCCCCCCCCCTCCCCCAAAAACCCCACACCCACAGTTTATCAAAATCGACTAGCTAGTTATAGTATGATAATCTCTTTAACATGTATGTACACATGGATACCCTCATATTGTTCATGTGTTATACACGTTGTTTTTCAACTGCAAACTTTGGAAAAAAATTGAGTTGTATCAAACAGACAATACTATGGTGGCATACAATATATATCTAACAGTCACTTAAACAATAAAATGCTTTCTTTGGTGATTCATTCGGAATATGAAGGTAACGACATTGCAGAAAAAATGCATAACCCGCTAGCGGGATATGTATTTTTTTTTTCTGCAATTGTATTGTATATTGTTTATTACCAAGAACCATACGATTCATAAGTTTAACATATACTAGACTTTGACCCGTGCGTGCTCGGGTTGACATTGCATATCGGATATTGTCATCACGAAGACAAAAGTAAGTACTTACATGTAGTTGAAATGTATATTTGTTATTTTATGCTTTCTCCTATAAGAAATCATTAATATATATGAACAGAATATATAGCAAAAGTCCAATGAAAATTTACCCGTATTTGTTAGCTTACCTGAGCTGAAAGCTCAAGTAAGCTATTCTGATCAAAATTTTGTCCGTCGTCCGTCCGCCCGTCCGCCCGTCCGTCCGTTTGTCTGTCCGTCTGTAAACTTTTTACATTTTGAACTTCTTCTCTAAAACCGCTCATCCAATTTCAACCAAATTTGGCTCAAAGCATCCTTATGGGAGGGCGAATATAAATTGCAGAAATAAAAGTCCGATCTGTATTCAAAGCGGAGAAAACCTTGAAACCGTAGAAAAAGGGGGGTGCATTTTAAAAAATCTTCTCAAGAACTACCGAGTCTAATTCAACGTAGTCTAGCATAAATTATCCTTATAGGAAAGAAAATATAAATTGCAAAAATTAAGGGCTAATTCTGTTTCAAATCTGAGTTATTACGAAATAATAGATATTTTGTGCATGTAATAGTTATTACGTTAATAGAAAAGAAACATTCGTTGCGTTCATCGATCTACAAAAAGCTTTCAATACAGTGGACCGTGACATCTTAAAATTCTCCCTCTGAAATAATGGAATCGACGGGGATTTTTACAATTCAATAAAATCTATTTATGGAAACACAGTATCGTGTGTAAGAGTCAGTGAGCTGTGTACTGACTGGTTCCCTACTTCAGCTGGGGTACGACAAGGAGACAACTTATCACCGACCCTCTTTGCTCTTTTCATCAACGATCTCGCAAAAGAAATTAAAGAACTGAGGAAAGGTATAACGGTGGGCGAAATCAATTTAAGTATTTTATTGTATGCTGATGATATTGCTATTTTATCCGACTCAAAAGAGAATTTGCAAAAAAATATTGGATACTGTATCTTACTGGTGTGAAAAATGGCGTCTTCAAATAAATATGAAAAAATCAGGAATTATACATTTTAGGAAAAAAGGATCCCGAAGCGATTTTCAGTTCCAAATTAACAGCGATATTCTCCAGTATACATGTAATACAGATTATAAATACCTTGGTGTAATATTTCATGAAAAACTGAATTTCCAAAACAACGCCGATACTTTATCAAAAGCTGGTGGACGCGCTCTCGGAGGCATGATTTCCAAAATTCGTCCATATAAAGAAATAGGAATTTCAACTTTTGAAAAATTGTTTTTAAATTGTGTAGCACCAGTTTTGGATTACTGTAGTGAAGTGTGGGGCCTCCAGAATTATCATTCTATTGAAATGGTACAGAATATCGAGCCCTACGATTTTACTTAGGCGTTCACAGATTTACACCTTTACCAGCGCTACACGAGGAATTTCACGGATGGAAACTCTGTTATCATAGACACTGTATTAACGCCGTGCGATTATTGAATCGATTGCTGACAATGGAGGACGATCGGCTAACAAAGCGTGTTTTCCCGTGGGACTTTAATCAAACTGGTTTATCTAGATGGACACCACGTATTAAATCACTATTTGAATCCATGAACCTTACATATTTACGATAATTTATCAATCTGTGATGTTAATGAATTTGAAAACAAGCTGTTTCTTATTTATGAAAATGAATGGTTAGGAAAGATAAATCAACTACCAAAATTGCGATTGTATAAAAGCATTAAAACAAATTTTAAAACTGAAAATTACCTTGAAATGAACATCTCAAATCTCAAAGATCTATATTTTGGCACAATTCAGATGTCGGATACTCCCAATTAGAATTGAAACGGGGCGATATAAGGGGGAACCTCTCGATGAAAGAATATGTAATTTTTGTGTATTAAATGAAATAGAAGACGAGAGTCATTTTCTATTAAATTGTACAATCTATTCTGATTTTAGAAGGGAATTATTTAATAATATAGGATATAATCCAACACTGGTAATGTCAAATTTAGACTGTATTATTTTTCTACTGTCAAATTTTCCGAGAAAAACCTCTAAATATTTACTTGAATCTTACCTTTACAGACAATTATTATTGTATAAAAATATGTGTATTGTCCTTTCTGATATATTTCATTTTGTCAAATAAAATATACATGACTACTTTCAATTATAAACACCGTAACACCCATATGTAAATTAACTTGGTCGTCGGACTAATAAATTGCATAATACGACATTTTTGTGACATTGTTACTCCGCATACCTAACAGGATAAGTTTTGATAAGTAATTAGACAACCTTTAGGTATTAACTTTGAACAGCGTTGCTTTGTACAAAAAAAAACTGCAACTGTTAGATGTGCCGAAAACGACTTTTAAAGTAAACATTATATTCAACATTTTGTAATGAATTTTGAATTAAAAGAAAAATACAATAAATGTGAACATTGCTGTAAACCATAAACCTGAACAAAATATTGAGATCAACAAAACAAAATTGCTACTCTACTTTATCAAACAAACTATGACTAAAAATTCCTCTGCTAATATTCTACACAAAACAATTTTACTCATATATATTTAATTAAACACACATATACTGTTAATAAACATATCAATTATCCTTTTTCCCGGAATGTCTGTAAGGATTTTACCGGCAATGTCCAGTCCAGAAAGGTTTGGGACGATTACCGACAATTAAATTAGCACCGCCAATAAGGACTACTGTACAACTCGATCAACACTCGGCTGTACTATAACCCGATCAACACTCGGGTAGTAGCCCTCAATTTGGCAAAAGTAACCGAGTAAAGTCCAATCAGCGTTTCAACATTTATTAAGGATCTGACAGTAATTTTGATACAGATCGGTGATATCGGGACGGCTGTCCGATTCCGACTAATGTACAAAAGAATTTCAACAGTATATAAAACAAAAATTATGTAACATGTGTAAAACGATAAATGAATAATAGCTCAGACCATGACACCTGAGTTAATCCCTAAGTAAATTACCTAGCCAATTAATTCCCTTTGAAGAATATAATGCCTGTGAATGCTTTTAGCAAAATAAAGATGACAGGTGAGGAAATTCAATTATCTAAAACTCTAAGACATTTGACGTTTTTACTATCATAAACGTAGATAATCGAGTAAATGAGATTAACCAACATTTGAACCTAACAAAAGCTTTCTCCGAACAATAGCCATATTGAAACCTTGAGAAAGTATTTTGATTAAAATCGCGCTAAAATTTAGAAGAAAAACAAAATAAACAGAAGTAAAATCTTTGACACGATAACCTGTCCTTTACAAAAATTTAGATTATTGATAATCAAAATTTGTACATGACAACTCCTCCCTGCTACAAAAAGTTTGGTCCCCAAACTTAAACTAATAAAATTTAAGCTCATTTTACACATGCCGCATATATGAAACAATTTCCTCTACGCAAAACTATAATTGACAGTCCACATTACAAAAAGACTAAAAAGTTAATGTTATATTGTTATGATTTAAGCACAAAGTCAATTCCGACTTTCTTTATCCGCCGATGTTCTTTACGTAAAAACTCGCTGTCGATCTCCGATTCTGTCCTGCATACACAATTTCTTTTAATAGATCGCAAGATGATGTGTTCCATTTCATAATTGTCCAGAAGCCACTGGTACTCCGAAATTATGGATCGCATTTTCCTTCCGTCCGAAACAACGCCACTTAGACAAACCGTATACAATTTGATTTTGTCGTCTTTATCTTCCAGTTCCGACGAAAGTTGTTTCACTTTTGAATCTAGTTGCAAGTTGTCCGTTTTCAAAGTCGCGATAGTTTCTTGAAATTTCTTCATATTTGCTTTTAAATCTAACATGAAAACAGAATTATCACAAACACATTGTTTAAAAGCGGCGTCACTTAACTTGGAAAACGGAAGTGCTCTGACGAGTTTCTTTCTTTCGTTGTGTTCTCGGAGTCGCTGAAAATCTCGATGTCTTTTCGGTTCAGTTTTATATACAGTGCGGGATCCAATGTTTCCGCACGCTCTGCCAAAATGTCCTTCCTGTCCACATCGGTGACATCGTTTTTCCAAAGCGTTGCAGGCGTTGTAATGCCGTCGATTACATCTACTGCACACCGGCGCTGAAAACTGCCACTGTGGTCGGAAATGCATGTCAGTCTATGTTGAGGCTGTGGGTCCTGGTAAGTTGAGGTTTGGGGAAAACTCGCTTGGCCTGAGGTCCGTGGATCGTACCCGGATTCTCCACCAATTATCCTTTTTCCCGGAATGTCCGTAAGGATTTTACCGGCAATGTCCAGTCCAGAAAGGTTTGGGACGATTACCGACAATTAAATTAGCACCGCCAATAAGGACTACTGTACAACTCGATCAACACTCGGCTGTACTATAACCCGATCAACACTCGGGAAGTAGCCCTCAAATTGGCAAAAGTAACCGAGTAAAGTCCAATCAGCGTTTCAACATTTATTAAGGATCTGACAGTAATTTTGATACAGATCGGTGATATCGGGACGGCTGTCCGATTCCGACTAATGTACAAAAGAATTTCAACAGTATATAAAACAAAAATTATGTAACATGTGTAAAACGATAAATGAATAATAGCTCGAGTTAATCCCTAAGTAAATTACCTAGCCAATTAATTCCCTTTGAAGTATATAATGCCTGTGAATGCTTTTAGCAAAATAAAGATGACAGGTGAAGAAATTCAATTATCTAAAACTCTAAGACATTTGACGTTTTTACTATCATAAACGTAGATAATCGAGTAAATGAGATTAACCAACATTTGAACCTTACAAAAGCTTTCTCCGAACAATAGCCATATTGAAACCTTGAGAAAGTATTTTGATTAAAATCGCGCTAAAATTTAGAAGAAAAACAAAATAAACAGAAGTAAAATCTTTGACACGATAACCTGTCCTTTACAAAAATTTAGATTATTGATAATCAAAATGTGTACATGACAGTATATATGTTATAATTGTATTTGCAGTGACATATAAGCCCAATGGGCCGGGTGTTTCATTAGCTATTTTGTATAACATTTTGTAATTGTTATAACACATGCCACTTTAATAAATTATTTACTTACTTACTTATTACGAAAATAATAATAAAGGAAAGGCGTGTTTCAATCAGTTTAATAGCTTCGGGTTCGGCATCCTGTAAAATGGGTAGGCAAGACTTGGCCTGGGCAAAACAAGAGATCGGCAGTTATTAATCTGCTAATCTCATTAAAATTTCAGGATATTTGATGGAACAGTGTACATGTATTTGTATTCGCTGTAAATATTGCTGCAAAATAATGCGTATTTGGAATTGACGATTGCCGATCTGCCCCGGCTTTTATTTTGCAACGGCCCGGGTTTGCATACCCATTTTACCAAGACTCGTATTCCATACTTCTAAAACGAGGTTCTTTGTTTAAAGCAGCCATGACATTATACGAAAAAGGGTCGATCTGACTATGATAAATTTGCTTGTTGTGCAACAGTTCGCGTATGAAGGGAAATTTATGAAACATGCAAAATATAATTGGTGCCGAATTTGTGAAGTAAATTGAGGCTAATAAGTTGACAGTTTTCACAAATGACGTTGGTGTTAGCTTGTTCTGATTTTCGTTTCGTTTTCATTATTTATTCTTTGTAACCTGGGAACTATCGTCTGTATTTCGTGATTTTTACGTATCAAATCAAACAGAGACTTCGGTAAATTAAACAGTTTTAAACTGTTTACCTGCGCAAATTAAGCAAAATCTGATGTATCAAACAAGAGGCCCATGGGCCACATCGCTCACCTGAGGAGGAATAGGTATGATAAAATCAGCTTAATGGAGTCTTAATACAAACTATCTGGACAATGTACAATAATAAATGTAGATCCTGTATAAATAAAATTCATTTTCCCCTGGATATTCTTATGTTTATAATCATTAGTCCCTTTTCTAACCGGATGATTTTATAGTCATATCATATGTTGAGTATTGCAGTTCTCAAAAAGATCCTTAACAATAGTTTATATATGGGATATAAACGTACATCAACCTCTGAACCTTCTCGTGAGGCCAAAGAATTGTCCTGGGGCCAAAGTCTTAACAATTATTGTTATGTTTATACTGATAAAATCTTAAGTTCTAGCATCTCTCGCATAAATAAAACAATGTTTAGGGCAGTAATTGATTTGGACATTTATTAATGGGAAAACTCCGTAGTTTATTTATATTATGAGCACTGGCTCTGCTGAAGTTGATATTTGATAGTCTGTGAACTTTTTGTGATGTACCTTAATAGATTCTCAGTTAATAAAATGTAGCCGTAGTAAACGGACGTGTTTGTATTTCTTAATACACAACAAATTGGCGACGAGGATGTTTTAAGACTAACTGATAATTCCATGGAAATTTTCGTATAAAAGTTACTGCAAAGTTTCTGTGATTAACAGTTTGAGTCATTATTACCAAGATGGCAGGTTACATAGGAAAAATTGATCCCTTTGATGACAGCATTGAAACTTGGACTTCATATATTGAGAGACTTGAACAATATTTCAAGGCCAACAAAGTAGAAAATGAAATGAAAGTTAGGGCGCTTTTAAGTTTGATCGGGGGAAAAACCTATTCATTATTGAGAGACCTGACCAGTCCTGAAAAACCGGCAGATAAAAACTTTGTGAAATTATTGAAAGATCACCTATCTCCCAAACCATCTGTAATCGCAAAGAGATTCCGATTCAATCGTAGGCAACAACTTGATGGAGAATCAGTAAACGAATATGTGGTGAAACTAAGGAAATTGGCTGAACATTGCGAATTCGGAAAAAACTTAAACGACACTCTTCGCGACAGGATAGTGTGTGGACTTAATAACGAGCAAATACAGAGGCAATTATTATCCAAATCAACTCTTACACTTCAAAAAGGCATTGATATAGCAGTGGGAATGGAGACCGCCTCAAAAGATGCACAAGAACTAAGACATAAACAAATAAGTGTCAATAAACTCAACCAACAAAGGACGTACCATCAAAAACCTAAGTCACCGCAGCCAAGTAATTGCATTCATTGCAATGGAAAGAATCATGATTCAGCTGATAGCTATTTTAAATCAGCTGTCTGCCGAAAGTGTAACAAAACAGGACATATCATTCGAGCCTGTGGAATTACAGGTAAAGGAAAACAAAAATTCAAACCAAGAAAACAAAAGAAATTTGTCCGAAATATTGACCAGACAAGTGATGACAGTGATTCATCATGCGAAATCGAAAAATTGAGCATTAATTCAGTTATCAAAACTGATGATCATCCTATACTCTTAAAAGTCAGAGTAAATGGAAAGGAAATTCCAATGGAATTGGATACTGGATCAGCTGTGTCCGTAATATCAGAGGAAAAGTTCCGAGAAATTTTCGATAAGCAGCCATTAAAACCAAGCAAAATCAAACTCCGCACATATTCTGGTGAAAAACTTAAACCAGTTGGAGTCCTAGATGTAAAAGTTGAACACAATGGACAAAGTGCAGTCTGTGAGCTGTATGTTGTAGAAAAAGGGACATCAACCCTATTTGGACGGTCATGGCTAAAAGAAATAAAACTCGACTGGAAAAATGTCAAAAGCATCATGACGGTTGCCACAGAAAAACCTGAAAGCCAAAGGAAAATCCGTGAAATCTTACAAAAATATAGCTCAGTGTTCGCTGACGGAATCGGTAAAGTCCATGGAATCAAAGCAAATCTACATGTAATTGATGATGCGAAAGCAATTTTCTGTAAGGCACGACCAGTTCCATATGCCTTGAAACCAAAAATTGAACAAGAACTAGGAAACCTAGAAAATATGGGAATTCTAGAAAAAGTGAACACGAGCGATTGGGCAACACCAATTGTACCAGTTCCCAAGAAAAATGGAAAAGTTAGGATATGTGGAGACTTCAAGGTCACACTCAACCCTCAACTAAACGTAGACCAATATCCCTTACCGAAAATAGAGGATATTTTTGCGTCCTTGTCCAATGGAGAACATTTCTCTAAAATTGATTTGAGACAGGCATATCTACACATGGAAATGGGAGAAAAATCCAAAGCGTACCTGACGATAAATACCCACAAAGGATTGTATCGATATAACAGACTGTTGTATGGGGTAGCATCGGCGCCATCAATTTGGCAAAGAACTATGGATCAGATTCTACAAGGATTACCAGGTGTTCACTGCATATTAGATGACATGATAGTCACTGGTAAAACCGATAAGGAACACTTGAGAAATTTGGATAGTGTTCTTCAACGCCTCCAGAAATTTGGATCAAGGGCTAACCTTGAAAAATGTTACTTTTTCAAAGACAGTGTCCACTATTGTGGACATGAAGTCACAAAAGATGGAATCTGGAAAACAAAAGACAAAATTGATGCTGTATTAAGGACGCCAGCACCTGAAAATCTTACGCAACTGAGATCATTTCTTGGACTGGTGAACTATTACAATAAATTTCTGCCAAATATGGCAAGTGAACTGAAACCAATGCATGAACTGTTGGAAAAAGGACGTAAATGGTCATGGAATGAAAGCCAACAGAAAGCTTTTGAAAAGGCAAAAAGGCTTATTACTTCCGATACGGTCCTGGCTTATTATGACCCAGATATGGACTTGTACCTTGCTTGTGACGCCTCACCATATGGAATAGGAGCTGTGTTGTCATACAAATACGAAAATGGAAGTGAACGACCAATTGCTTACATATCAAAAACATTGACAAAGGCTGAACGAAACTATGCACAAATCGACAAAGAAGCACTGGCGATATATTGGGCGGTAAAAAAATTCTACCCTTATCTTTTTGGACGGAAGTTTACACTGATCACGGATCACCAACCATTAACTTCGATTTTTAATCCTTCAAAAAGCATCCCTGTAACCTCCGCTTCAGGATTGCAAAGATACGCTGTGTTTCTGTCAGGATTCACCTATGAAATCATGTACAAAAGTACAAAGAATCACACAAACGCAGATGCATTGTCAAGACTTCCCATGAAGTCAAGTGAAAACGATGAGCCAGATGCATCTGACATTTTCAACATTGAACAAATTGAAAATTTGCCCGTTACTGCAATGGAAATTGCACGAGAAACAAAGAGAAATCCGATGCTGAGTTTTGTTTATCAACATGTGACATCAGGATGGAAAAAGCCAGAGGACACATCTCTGATGCCGTTTTACAATCGTAGAGATGAAAAAACCACACAACATGGATGTTTGATGTGGGGAATCAGAGTCATAATTCCAACGAAACTTCGACAGAAAATACTGGAAACTCTACATGCGTCTCATTTAGGAGTCGTGAAATTGAAAGGCATTGCGAGAGGTTACGTATGGTGGCCAGGCATTGATAAAGAAATAGAAAACGTCACAAAATCATGTAGTGGGGGTTCAAAAATTCAAAATAATCCAACCAAGGCACCAGTACATCCCTGGGAATGGCCGTCAGCACCTTGGCAAAGAATACACATTGACTTCGCCGGACCATTATTAAATAAAAATTTTCTCATTATGGTGGAAGCGCACTCAAAATGGCCTGAAGTTTTTCCAATGAAAAAAATAACTTCTTTTAAAACCATTGAAATTTTGCGTACAGTATTCGCACGAAACGGAATTCCAGAACAGATCGTATCAGACAATGGACCACAGTTTACATCACACGAATTTGACGAATTCATTAGGAAAAATGGAATTAAACATTTTAAATCCGCTCCATACCACCCTGCAACTAATGGTTTAGCGGAGAGATTCGTGCAAACGTTCAAATGTAGCCTAAAGTCGATGAGAAATCAAGAAATGTCACTCAACAAAAAGATTGCAAATTTCTTACTGTTGTATAGGAACGCGCCTCACAGCGTTACAAATGAAACACCGGCAAAATTATTTCATGGAAGAAATCTTAGGACATGCTTAGATCTGGTTAGACCTGACACAAGAAAAACTGTAACCGATAAAACCATAAAAAATGCGGTGGAGGAAAGAGGAACAACTCGTACAACTCGTAATTTCAAAGAAAACGACCATGTTATCGTGCGAGATTACAGAAATGATGATAAATGGATAGACGGACAAATTAAATCAAAATTAGGACCGCTATCATATGAAGTTACAACCGAACAAGGGAGCGTGTGGAAGAGACATGTCGATCAAATGCGAGATTCGAATAAAAAAATCGATGAACCGAGTTACCATGATTACCGGGACGACCCTACACCAGAGTTCAAAGAGCAAACAGAGTTGACCACCGTTGCGCCATCAAACAAAGAGTGTACCGATACCATACCGACTAAAAACGCGCCGCTAATGAGACGTTATCCGACACGTGCACGTAATAAAACCAAAAGACTGATTGAAGAATGTTAATTTTGATAGTAGACATTGTGACAATATCATAATCTTATATACCTTGTTTTTCATAACTTAGATTAGTTTTGTGTTGTTTGAATTACCATTCATCTTTTATGTTCATAAATATGAAGGGAGGAAATGTTATGTTTATACTGATAAAATCTTAAGTTCTAGCATCTCTCGCATAAATAAAACAATGTTTAGGGCAGTAATTGATTCGGACATTTATTAATAGGAAACTCCGTAGTTTATTTATATTATGAGCACTGGCTCTGCTGAAGTTGATATTTGATAGTCTGTGAACTTTTTGTGATGTACCTTAATGGATTCTCAGTTAAAAAAATGTAGCCGTAGTAAACGGACGTGTTTGTATTTCTTAATACACAACAATTATAAAGAATCATCTGGCTGATTAGTTTCTGAGAAGATTTTTAAAGATTTACCCTATATATTCCTTTGTTAAGCTTTGACCCCCCATTGTGGCCCCACCCTACCCCTGAGGATCATGATTTTCACAACTTTGAATCTACACTACCTGAGGATGCTGCCACACAAGTTTCAGCTTTCCTCACTGATTAGTTTCTGAGAAGAAGATTTTTAAAGATTTACTCTGTTTATTCCTATGTAAAACATCGACCTCCCATTGGGGCCCAAACCTACCCCCAGGGTTATGATTTTCACAACTTTGAATCTACACTACCTGAGGATGCTTCCACACAAGTTTCAGCTTTCCTGGCTGATTAGTTTCTGAGAAGAAGATTTTTAAAGATTTACTCTATATAATCATATGTTAAACTTCGACCCCCATTGTGGCCCCACCCTAACCCCAGGGGTTATCAATTTCACGACTTTAAAACAGCTTTGAATCTACACTACCTGAGGATGCTTCCACACAAGTTTCAGCTTTGCCGGCTAATTAGTTTCTGAGAAGAAGATTTTTAAAGATTTACTCTATATAATCATATGTTAAACTTCGACCCCCATTGTGGCCCCACCCTACCCCCAGGGGTTATCAATTTCACGACTTTAAAACAGCTTTGAATCTACACTACCTGAGGATGCATCCACACAATCGTCAGCTTTCCTGGCCGATTAGTTTCTGAGAAGATTTTTAAAGATTTACCCTATATATTCATATGTTAAACTTCGACCCCCCCCCCATTGTGGCCCCACCCTACCCCCGGGGTCATGATTTTCACAATTTTGAATCTACATTACCTGATAATGCTTTCACACAAGTTTTAGCTTTCCTGGCTGATTAGTTTCTGAGAAGAAGATTTTTAAAGACTTACTCTATATATTCATTTGTTAAACTTCGACCCCCCATTGTGGCCCCACCATCAGGTGAGCTAAAAAGGTTCAGTTTACAATAAAATAAGTTGTTAAATTTGGTTTCTGGAAGAACAGACTTTCAAAATTTTCTTAATAAGTATTGACATATTTTTTACTTTTTTAATCTTTACTTTTTAAGATCTGTGTACAAACATAGAATTGTGAGCAAATCTCTGTATCTAGCTTATAATTCGAAGCTTTACACTCAAATATGGTTAGTAAATAGACACAAGAAACATGCACTACATGTATAACAAATAAAGAACACAATTTATTTTTTCGAAATGAATCATATATATATATACATGTATATACCTACATATTTCCGTCAGCGAAATCAAACTCTATTTAAACTGAATAAACTCGAAAAAATGCCGAGCATCTCAACAAAACCTATTGCATTCATCTATCATTACGCAAAAGATAATGCCGAATTACCGATAGAATGAATTGTATTTCAGTAGGCACCTACCCCTACATCAGGTTTTGCTTAATTTGCGCAGGTAAACAGTTAACTGTTTGATTTACCGAAGTCTCTGTTTGATTTGATACGTAAAAATTACGAAATACAGACGATAGTTTCCAGGTTACAAAGCATAAATAATGAAAACGAAACGAAAATCAGAACAAGCGAACACCAACGTCATGTGTGAAAACTGTCAACGCATTGAAATATTTAGCCTCAATTTACTTCACAAAATCGGCATCAATATATTTTGCATGTTTCAAAATTTCCCTTCATACGCGAACTGTTGCACAACAAGCAAATTCATCATAGTCAGATCGACCCTTTTTCGTATAATGTCATGGCTGCTTTAAACAAAGAACCTCGTTTTAGAAGTATATGGAATACGAGTCTAGGTAAAATGGGTATGCAAACCCGGGCCGTCGCAAAATAAAAGCCGGGGCAGATCGGCAATCGTCAATTCCAAATACGCATTATTTTGCAGCCATATATACAGCGAATACAAATATGCTTGTCCATCAAATATCCTGAAATTTTAATGAGATTGGCAGATTAATAACTGCTAATCTTTTGTTTTGCCCTGGCCAAGTCTTGCCTACCCATTTTACCGGATGCCGAGCCCGAAGCTATTATGCTGATTGAAACACGCCTTTCCTTTATTATTATTTTCGTAATAAGTCAGATTTGAAACAGAATTACCCCTTAATTTTTGCAATTTATTTTTTCCTTCCTCTAAGGATAATATATGCTAAACTACGTTGAATTTGCCTCGGTAGTTCTTGAGAAGAAGATTTTTAAAAATGCACCCCCTTTTTCTACAATTTCAAGGTTTTCTCCGCTTTGAAAACAGATCGGACTTTTATTCCTCCAATTTATATTCGCCCTCCCATAAAGATGCTTTGTGCCAAATTCGGTTGAAATTGGATAAGCGGTTTTAGAGAAGAAGTTCAAAATGTAAAAAGTTTACAGACGGACAGACGGACGGACGGACAGACAGACGGACAGACGGACGACGGACAAAATGTGATCAGAATAGCTCACTTGAGCTTTCAGCTCAGGTGAGCTAAAAAGTACTGAAATACAATTCATTCTATCGGTAATAGGCATTGTCTTTTGCGTAATGGTAGATTAATGCCATAGGTTTTGTTGAGATGCTCGGCATTTTCTCGAGTTTATTCAGTTTAAATAGAGTTTGATATCGCTGACGGAAATATGTAGGTATATACATGTATATATATGATTCATTTCGAAAAAATAAATTGTGTTCTTTATTTGTTATAGTGCATGTTTCTTGTGTTTAATTGTTAACAATTTCTATTTACTAACCATATTTGAGATTCAAATTATAAGCAAGATACAGAGATTTGCTCACAATTCTATGTTTGTACACAGATCTTAAAAACTAAAGATTAAAAAAGTAAAAAAATTGTCAATATTTATTAAGAACATGTTCAAAGTCTGTTCTTCCTGAAACCAACTTTAACAACTTATTGTATTGTAAACGTAACCTTTTTTCGTCATTATTACTCCTACTGTACATGTGATCCTTGACTGTGTTTGTGTACATTTGTACAAACTGATTTTGAACCTCAAATACCAGTGAACTGGTCTTGAGTGAATAAAAGAATTGAAAATCTTAGGCCATTCTTTTTTTTCCATTTTAAATGCTGAATAAAAAATACCAAGTAAAAAATCTTTAGCTGAATGTAATAAACTCATGTGAACAAAATATGACTCAAAGCTAGGCGAACTGTGAGCTCTGTATCTTGCTCATAATTCTACGATTGGCGCTGAAATTTTGGATGAACATTAGAAATTCTATATGAATTAGAGTATGTTAAATACTTGTACAAACAAAATAAAAGAATGATATTCTGTATAAACCTACTCTCTGGCCCCCCCCCCTCCTTATACAATAAATAATGTGAAATCTACATCAATTTTGATAGTTTTTCAGACACGAGTAAATAAAAACGACATCTTTAAAACGGTTTCCATAGTTCTGACACATTTCTGTTGCGGGGATAAAGTAATTATCGTTATTCCTAAGAAAATATCACAGCGGAAAATTATCCTGGTTTGTACGAAGTAAATGACAGTCATTTAATTATAATGGGGAAGACAAATAAAATTTTTGAATGTTGTTAATTTGAGGATTTAAGCACATTGAGGTACAATTTTCTTCTTCACATCTATACATGTAGGATTTTTAAAATAAAAACAATAACTATTATATTTTTTTTTGAAATACAATAACTAGTAAGTAGTTGATGAAAAAAATGTACCTATATGCTCTCATATATTTTGATCTCTTTACAAAGTGGGGGGGGGGGGGGCAGAACGAAAATATAGGGAATTGGAAGTTTTAACTTAACAGTGTACCCTACCAAATGTTTAGTTTTATATCTTGCGTAGGATTTTCTTATTCTGGTAAAAAATAGTATTTCAAGAAGGTACAATGTCAAAGATTACGTGTATGCAAAAATAAGTGTAAAATTTGAATACTTTACATTATTTATTTTTTGTTATTCTAATGAGGGATCATATGGCACACTATCTTTTGAACGCCCATTGTTGCTCAGGTGAGCGATGTGGCCCCTTGGGCCTCTTGTTTTATCATTTTTGAGTTTATTCATGCAGATGTAACATTGTGGAACCGTAAACTAAAGATCCCGTTAGCGTGAATGTATTGCGCAAGCGCAAGATTGTAAAATCCAAAAAATCCAGGTGATTTCCGGGATTTTTTGAGGAATTTTCGTTGTTAATTAATTAGCGAAGCTTAAAGGTCATATGAAACGATATCCTGACCATATTGAGTTATATACGGGAATGAGTTCATAAGTGCCTATTTAATAAGACTGACATTGTTTTTTGGATATTTTATGCAAAATGTGAGCGCCACAGTCGATCAAAATTGCTTAATCGGGAAAAGGAACATTGACTTACGCGGCTTACCTCCCTTGCTTATGACGTCAGTAAGACCCAATCGCCTTATAAAGCTATGTTGTGAATACAAATATCCATGTCATTTTGCAGCATTTTAAAAGAAAAAAATACTATTTCATATAAAAACTTGTATAATTATACAATAATCAACCACGTCAGTATTTTTTCTCTCAAGAAATGAAATCGTGGGCGTTTTTATTTACATGTAATAGCGTGTACATAATGATATTCAGTTTCGAGACTGCACGGAGAATAAATGATTTTCTTCATAGATCCACATGCAAGTATAATATAATTTTAATATAAGCATATTTATATGTTTTATTTTGATCTTTTTAATGAAATTGACAAATTCAAAAATAAGTCTGATCGTTTCTTCCCATTTGCACGTTCATGCAATTCATTAAGATTTTTTTCTAAACAACTTGTAGGACTCATTGTGCCTCATTCGCTTCACGATTATATTGTTTGTTTCACTTTCAAATTCACAAATATGTTACCACTTAATTATTATTAGTCTAAGAGAAATTTCTTCAAATGTTTTGCTTTTGAAACGTGTACTTGAATGTGCGGTGTTTTGATTTTAAAACGTGTATGTGCGGTGTTTACTCACAGATCCCTTTTATCTCACTTTCTTCCGCAATGTTTTCTTTCGTTTTTTTTTATCATTATTGATGCTTGTTCTTAATAAAATCTGTTGATTATCTTCACATTCGTTCACAACTATTTTTATCAAACAACCGATTTATTTTACCGATACATTTCTAAATCCTTAAATGCCATATTTCCGCGATCTAATTTAATAAAACGTTAATACACGTGTACACAAAGTATTTTCTAAAGATATTGCTACATGTATATATCAATAAGTCAGAAATTTATATTATTTCGAAATAAAATTTAAGAATAATTTTGCGGCATTTTATAGCAGCTCTTAAATACAAACTATGTACACAATGCCTCAAACATTTTCATTGGCCTGCCTTATATACTTTTTTATGTGACAAATTAAATCAAATCAATTTAAATGCTTTAATTCCCTTTAAATGTAGCTCAATCATTATACGTACCGAAGAAGAAAATGATGTTTTTATTTCAAAAGGATAAGGATAATTCATTAATCAGCTGTAAATGTTGGAGCATTTCTTTCGTTAAATTTCCACTCTTTTACTCTTGTGAGAAGCTGATATTAGATTTATTCATTAACGACCAATTAAAACTAAGTCATATGTAGGCTACTACGAAATCTAATGATCTCACTTTAAAAGAAAGACACGTTCATATATGCAAAAAATACTAAAATTTAATCGATAAACTACTGTAAAATTACACTAGTTTTAATGCATTGTTTACATCGGTGGGTCTTTGTGACGTCATAAATCCACAAAATCAAGAACGATAAGCGGGCAAGAATTTTTTCAGGTTCTCAGTTTTCACGGTTATTTCTCAGAAATGCAAAGGCAAACAAATCTTACATCATGTATTTTAACATTTGTTTATACCAAGCTTTATATTCATGAAAGAAAATCATAGTGTAAAAAATCGTTTCATATGACCTTTAACTGAGAAAAAATAAAAACGAATTGGTAATCTTCAAGTACCAATGATTTTTAAAATATATAAAACAAAAGACAGTATTCTTCCGATTTCTCGGTATTAAAGACTAAATATTCGAGTCTATTATTTTAATATAGTAGTATAGATACATTAGTAAAGTGAACAAACATACGTAGACATTTTTTAAAAACAGCAATGATCGCTACCTTTAAACCCGCACGAATCATTAAAGAAAGCATTTTATCGTTTATGTTAACATCTTTCTTTTAGCTAATTGATAAATTGATTACGAAAAGTAAGTAAAATTCACTAAATTACTGGTAATGTACGTAAGTACGTTGGCTAAAAGAAACAGCCAAATCGTCTCCTGTGAGACTTTGAGTCTGACATCGTCATGACTATTTCGTACAGTCCGTGATTTTTCCTAGGTCGCTGTAGGTTTGGACCAATCGATAAACAAGGCGTGTCGATATCTGTCCTGTGAGATTCTTGTCAATTTCAGCCGCTGTAGATTTCGACCAATCGATAAACGGGGCGTGAAGATTTCAGATTGGCTGTTTATTTTCCGTAAGAAATAGAGAGAATAATACTTGGTAGATATAAATATTTTTATTATACTTTCATGTTAAATACTGAAATCTGATTGATTTAGACGTAGTCGATAATCCGTTCTATTACCCTCAGCGTTAGCAACACACTTGGCAAAGGGTAACACAACGAATTGTTACATAGGCGGTTCGCCGTAGAATTAACTTCATTTCTATATAAAAACTACGGAAGCGTAGTCTTGGAATTTCCAACTTTAATCTTGGAATTTCCAACATTAAAGTTGATTTTTCAACTTTAAAGTTAGAATTTCCAACTTTAATGTTGGAATTTCCAACTTTAATCTTGGAATTCAATTCAACATATTTATTAATATTTCAAGATTATCATGCACATACTACCGTATATGTATGTGTTAACTGAAAATTCTTTGTTGAAAATTGCAGAAAAGATTATTTTGTTTACATATAATCACTTTCCTAAATGTTTTTCAGTACTATGCTTCATTATGCTTAATCCTTTGAATTCTTTTATTCATTGAGGTTTTAAAAAAATTATATTAAATGTATATGATACAATCAAGCAACCTTTTATACACACATATATATATATATATTGATTATGACATAGTTATTGTTTTCATGGAATTCAGAAAATAAAATTGAAATTATAATTATGACATGTTATATTATTTCCAGTGAGTTCGAGTTGTTGTATTATTATATTGAGTTCTTCTTGAAAGCGAATGAGCTCCCCTATTCTTTTTATGAGCAAAGCCTAATTCACACTGAACAAAAAATCATAGTATATATCTATCTATACATATAAATATAATAAAAATCAACTTTAAAGTTGATTTTTTCAACTTTAAAGTTGGAAATTCCAAGATTAAAGTTAGAAATTCCAAGATTAAAGTTGGAAATTCCAACTTTAAACTTGGAAAAATCAACTTTAAAGTTGGAAATTTCAAGATTAAAGTTGGAAATTCCAAGATTAAAGTTGGAAATTCCAAGATTATAGTTGGAAATTCCAACTTTAAAGATGGAAATTCCAACTTTAAAGTTGGAAATTCCAACTTCTAAGTTGGAATTTTAAAGAAGAAAAAATGCAAAGTGGCACTAATTCGCTTCCGTAAAAAACAGTAAAATTTTCTCTAAAATTAAGACATCCAGTATAATAAAATAAATAGTGCCTGTTTGGGAGAGTGACTGTTGAAATTGACACCCCTCGAAAACCATTGTCAACCTCCGCTTCGAGTCGGTTGACAATGGTTTTCTCGGGTAGTCAATTTCAAAAGTTACCCTTCCAAACAGGCATCATTTATATAAAACTGTAAAATACCTGGTAAAATGCACGATATGAAGGTAGCGACATTGCAGTTGCAGAAAATATACATAATCCGCGTTACATGTTCATGCAACACAATAAAGCATGTACGTGGAACACAAAAAAAACCTTTTACATGCAACACAATTAACATGAAAACTGGTACATAGTAAAATTCACCAAGACATGTATACCCAGCTGAAGAATGTTCTTACATAATTAACGTGTAAAATTTATACATTATTAATATTATTTACACCTTATAATCATTTAACATACATGTATATACATATTTATTTATGACCACACTAGTACATCAGTGAACTTATACATGTTAACTTAAATAAACATGCACATAACTATGTACATGTACTTACTGATTACTGATGCATATAGTAGATGTACAGACTTATCAACATGTACCCAATTATTTGTGTACACATGTATACCCGCACGCACGCACGCACGCACGCACGCACGCACGCACGCACGCACGCACGCACGCACGCACGCACGCACGCACGCACGCACGCACGCACGCACGCACGCACGCACACACACACACACACACACACACACACACACACACACACACACACACACACACACACACACACACACACACACACACACACACACACACACACACACACACACACACACACACACACACACACACACACACACACACACACACACATACTTGCATTATGCCGAAACTCACTACATCAGACTTTACACCTGAAATTCACTACACTATGTTCTAGTTGTGCTATTCAATATATATTAATATTTTTAAGTAATATAAGACATCTTTTTACTATTCTGCTATTTGAAATAGGCAAAATCTCTTTGTAAAAGTTTATGATTTTATACCTGATAGTCACTACATGAGGTCACATGACTCATTGTGAATACACACCAGAAACTCACTACAGTGTGTATTTCTTCCTAATTTACCCCAAAGTCAATACATCTAGCTAGTCATGTGATCGATTGAAGATTCAAAGGAAATTTACCACATAAACCATTTATTACTGAACACACACACAGAGAGAGAGAGAGAGAGAGAGAGAGAGAGAGAGAGAGAGAGAGAGAGAGAGAGAGAGAGAGAGAGATCTAATAATTTCAGCAAGCTGCAAGACGAATTATTCTAATACTAATTCTAATACTCAGGCTAATCTAATCAATTCATTATGGTATACTCAAGATGCATATATTGTCAAATTTGTGGAGAACAATATATACTAAGTGAATTCTGGATAAATAAGATTAGACTGCATTTCACACTTTTCTCCACATATGCACGTTTTCTATTTAAACTACATTATATTTAGCACCAGACCCTACTTCGATACAAAGAATCTTATGTTAATTACATATATAATTCAATTATGTAAATTCATTCAACATTTTATGTTATATGTATTGTAATTTGAAACATATACGAGACAGTAATATTTCTTGTCAAAGGACATGCACAGTCTAGTACCATTGCAACTTGTATGCTTTTATTAACTGTTTTGCCTATAAAAGACACTTTACACTATCACTGTATGACTTAAATAATTAGGATTTCTTGCTAATTTTTACGCACCCTATCAAGACTGAATTTATAAGAAAATCTAATTGAATTGAAAAGTCTTCATGTGTGTTTCATTTCTTTAAAAACATATACTGTTTAAATCAAATAAATTCCTATTTGCCACTTGCTTTGTAAAATCTAGACCTGTGGACTTTGAACACTTCTTCAAACAAAACATAAATCAACTGCAGAATCTTAATTATAATTCATTTTATTTTAGGATCAAACAACTTTAAGCTAAAATTTGAAAGTACATAATTTCATAGTAATTCATGATATATGGAATTTTGTTTATGAATTCAAATAATTTCAATCAATTATTGACATTATCATGCATGATGCGTGCCCTTCTTTACATTTCTGATCATATTTTATCAATTAAAATATCAAATAATGTCTACCCATTTCTGCCATTTCAAAATGTTTCATGGAATAGGAAGTAGAATAACAGACAAAAAAATAAATGTACATTTGTATAAGCCAATAAGCATTTGTCACAAATGCATGCACCCTGTATTAAATTTAGATACTGGCATAATGTTATTAACAAATTGATAATACAGCACAAACAGTATGCATTGGAACTTCATTACGGTAACATAATTATAAAACATAGAAATTTAACGTTGCGACCACCTGGAATTTCATTTTCTGCAACTTCTCAGACGAGAGGTATTATGTTTTTGACAGCAAACTTCACATTGCGCCAAGTGAAGCCTGATAATGCCTTTTCCTTCCTAATGGCGTTTAAACAGTCAAGCTGACCAGGAGTTTTCCCTAGTTTGATAAAGTTATTAAACTGTCGCTCCAAGGATGCCTTTCTACAGCAGTCCATGTGTGACGTTGAACACTGGCTGTGAAAAAAAATAAGATTTTATTATTTTAAAATTGCTGTATCTTTATCATATTTTTGTCATTAAGGTTATTTGTTCTTCAGCCCAAATGTATAGTCTTTATTCAAAAATTGGTATCCTTCCTTTGAATGTTAAAACTGTATGAAATATAGTAAAAAGATATTCATTCATTCATTGTATCCAAGAATTTAAACAAGAGGCCCAGGGGCCACATCGCTCACCTGAGCAACAATTGCCTTAATTCTGATCAAATTAGCTTAACAGTATCAAAATATCTTGACAACTAAGTACAGTAAAAACTTGAAAATCTGCCAATTTTTATCCACCTCTTTATTTTTGGTAAATACCAAGCCCCTTTTGTTGTTGTACTTGTAAGAAGTTTTTCTTTATTCCTAAATAGCCCCCCCCCCCCCCCCCCCATTTTGTGGCACCACTTTTCGTTATGGAATCAGGGTTTCATCAGACTTAAATCTGCATAACCCGTGCTTTCACACTAAGTACTGAGTTTAGGACCGAAAACTTTCCCAGAATATTTTTAAAGATTTTCTCTATATATTCCTATGTAAAAATCCAAACCGCCATCACGGCCCCGCCCTACCACTAGGGACTGTGATTTCGCAAACTTGAATTTACATAGTTACCCAAGGATGCCTCTACACAAGTTTAAGCCTTTCTGGCCAAATTCTTTTAATAGTCTTAAAAAAGAAGATTTTTAAAGATTTTCTCTATATATTCCTATGTAAAACTTGATCTTCCAATTGTGGCCCCACCCTACACCCAGGGACTATGATTTGAACAAACTTGGATCTACACTACCTGAGGATGCTTCCATTTTAATTTGAGCTTTTCTGGCCTAATAGTTTTGAGAAAAAGATTTTTAAAGATTTTCTCTATATATAATTTATCCCCCATTGTAGCCCCACCCTACCCCCAGGGACCATAATTTGAACAAACTTGAATCTACAATACCTAATTTATATGCAATTAAGTTACTATCACTAATGGCAACTGGCAGGTGGTGTCCATAAAAAGTTTTAAATTTATATAATCAAAGATAATACCTTGTCCTTGAGCCTCAGGTTTTGCATGGGGTGGGCATGATGATCTCTCTGTGCTTAGCTTTTTACTTTTACATGGAACTGCAATACAATATACAATGTTAATTACATCTCGATAAAAATTCACCTCAAGTAGCACAAAAGGTATGAAATTACACAGTATACACTATTTACTATTAACTAGAAAATGTAGTTAACTATGCTCTAAAACGACCATAACTTTTAACCTTACAGGACATCTTTGTACCGGTAACCTAGCCAACAAGTAATTACTGTGCATGTACATTATGTAATGTGTTGAATTACTTAAAGTACTTTGACCAAATAAAACCTCAGGTTATGAAACTTACAGTGTAGTGTTTTATCCTAGATACACTATAAAAAAAAATTGGGAATAAAATACAAGTATGAGGTCAGAATGTCCAGTGTACCGGATTGCACAGTTGGCAGGTTGAACAGTGCACACCCTACTTATATTTGAAACATTTGTTGCAATACCTTCTACTTTAATAGGCTACCTAACTCTGGAATATTAAAAAAGATCTGGATCTAATCAACTGAATGAAAAGTACCTTCCATAGGGGATGCAGTGTTGGAATCATCATCAACTTCTTTTTCACTCTCTGTTTCAGTATCAATAGTTTCTATATTGAAGAAAAGACACATCAATAAACAGCCTTGAAAATTCTTGGGGAATAGACAGAAAATAAAAACATGATTTATAAACACACCTTTGTCAGCAAATCAATTTCATCAAAGTCTGCTTTTTAAATGTGCATGATTAATGTATATTGAAAAGAAAACTCACTACGTGTGTGAAGATAATGTATATTGGCAAGGAAACTCACTACATGTGTGTGGTAGTTATTAAGGAATAAGGAATCATTCTTTCAGTACATGTATTATGGGGTGATAATTTTGGTCGGGGCATGATCAAATCCAATGAAGCTCGAGGGCTTAATGATGGATTTGAAAATTTCCAGCAGTTGTACAATTAAATATTTGAATATAAATAAGCAAACCCTGCTTGCGCCCAAATCATACGTTATTTGAATTTAATGGACTGTATAGTACAAAATCAACTGTGTTATCATATGTTATCACAAGCAAAAACACTGAAAAAGTTAATTTAAATGAATATGGACAAGGAAATTTACTACATGTGTGTGGAAATGTATATTGGCAAGGAAACTCACTACATGTGTGTGGTAATTTAAATGAATATGGACAAGGAAACTCACTACATGTGTGTGGTAATTTAAATGAATATGGACAAGGAAACTCACTACATGTGTGTGGTAATTTAAATGAATATGGACAATGAAACTCACTACATGTGTAGTAAATGTACACTGGCGAAGAAATTCACTCATATGTGTGGGAAATGCATTCAAAATGGAAAGGAAATTCACCATATGTGCAGGAAATGTGTACCAGTATTTGTTATGACATATGTTACACATAAATATTAAATACATTTTAATACATGTTCATGTATCAAATCAAAATGAACACTAGAAACATTAAGTAAAAGTAACCTTCATTGTTCTCCTCACTGTCCTGGTTGACATCAAATGGGTTATCATCAAATGGATTATCATCAGGTGAATCTTAAAGAGAACAATAGTTGTAACAATTTATTATTAAATTATATAGTATTTATTACTGTGCAGTTCTGAACTACATGTACTCTCGCGCAGTAAACTCTATATTATACAGGTTAAAAATTAATTGATTCACTGATTATACTAATTCTTGTTGTAAAAAACAATATGAAATGTTAAACCATGTGCATTTTTTTTTTGAAATCCTTTTGACATTTAAATCACATTAACACATCAACAATTATTAAAATTGTCACATACTTGTCGCCAAGGTAGGTTGGCTTCCCCATAATCATACATGTATCTTAACTCTTCTCCAGCTTTAATATCTCTATTTGCAAAGAGGCAGAGCCTTGGATAATTCTCGGTAACCAAAAGGCGCATAACACAGTTATTCAACGGACTTCCGACTTCCTCGTCCTTTATATACTTCCCCTTTCTTTCAGTGTTAGTTGCATCAATGCTACAAACAAAAAAAGCAATTTTATAGATTTTTGCAGGGTTGCACCCGGTATTAAAAATAATGAAAATGAATTTACACATATATGTGTGAAAGTGGGACTGGTTTGATCATCGTGGTTATATATAGCTCAGTTGGTAGAGTACATATCTAGTGATTCTGGATGCCCTGGTTCAAATCTCTGTTTGGCCGTCATTATATTTCCAATCCTGTTACGTATGCATAGTGTTATTTTAGTCATCAAGCAAAGATGTCAGAATGATTTATTCACTGAATTATAGTGTAATCATGGTAATAGAAAATACCTAATCATTGTATAAAACTTTTTATCTCATGCTCACTTTACTTTCCTTTATAAAGTGCAAATAGTTAAACAGGATATCATTTTCATCTCCATATTTAGTTGAAATGTACGTAACAATGGTTTTTTGCCAATTCTCAGAACTCATAACCTGCAATTTCTAAAAACAAATTGCCAGGGTGGTGAGAATATTCAAACACAATTTTTTTTTTTTAAAATTCTAATTAATTTTCTGTCATCAAAATCTGACCTAAATTGTACAATTCCCAGCATCTAGTAAACTGTATATGGATATCAATTTCACATTCTCATAAGAACCAGAAAAAGTTGTATTACAAAAAATCTAAAATAGGTAAATAAAACAATTGTATCTCTCTCTCTCTCTCTCTCTCTCTCTCTCTCTCTCTCTCTCTCTCTCTCTCTCTCTCTCTCTCTCAACAATCACAATAAATATATTATATTTGCTTACCACTTCAGACCATTCCACTTAAAGTAAAACATATAACTAGTATGTTTTATTTTGCGCTTCTTTTCTCTTTCTTCTGCTTCCTTGGGCACAATTCTCTCTCCAACATATTCTACCAAAAAGCTTCCTTTTGGAAAATTTTGAGTTGCAAAAACCCCATATCCTTAAAATAAGAAAAAAAATATTGGTGAATATTTTGCATTACATGATTGTACAGTGTGTTCACAAATCATGTACAAAACCTAATTTATTTATAAATGCCTTTTATTATGGAATTATTTGTATAATTGTGATTATCAAATGCAAGGGGCTAAAATTGTTCCAGAAACTAATGACATTTTTCATTTAAGGATCTGCATAATCAAGGGAAACAAATGTGTGAAACTGAGTAGATTGGTACATAAAAATAAAGAAATGATACTATTTTCTATTACACTAGACTCTGACCCGTGCATGCACGGTTTGACATATTGCATATGATATCGGACATTCACGAAATAGATACATCGACACACCATATTTACATATCCAAGCTTTAAGCCTACAATAATGCTATTAATTTCACTACACTCTGCTTAGTTAGAATAATCTAACTGTGTCTCGGGACAGGCCTTCACCACAGTTGAAATGCCTCTCATATACCCGTAATGTAGCAAAAAATTGCATAATCGCTTCGAAACGGTTTTGGAGAAAATTATTGAAGCTGCATTGTGATTATAACAGTCAAATTATTCATAACAAACCATTTTGAGGCTGTAAATACCTTTCTTCTAAAAATTTAATTCATATTAATGAAGAATTCAACACTTTTTTACCAATGTTTTTTACTCACTTCGAATTTACACAACATGTTGACATTCAAACTCTCAGGATATAGCAAATTTTCAATGAAAATTTAAACATCTGTGTATTATCGTTTCTGAGTTTATCCATGCAAGTGTGATATTGTGGAAACATAAACTAAAGAGCCTCCCGTGATTTAGCGTGAATGGAATGCACATGCGCAAGATTGTAGAATAAAAAAAATCCAGATGATTCCGGATTTTCATAAGGAATTTTCGTTGATTATTAATAAGCGAAGCTTGATTGAGAAAAAATAAAAACAAACTGGTAATCTTCAAATACCAATGATGTTTAAAAAATAAAGAACAAAAGACAGTTCTCTTCTGATTTCTCGATATTAAAGCCCAAAAATTCGAGTCTTTTATTTTAATGTATAGTAGTAATAGATGTGTATCAACTCACCAATTCTTCTGTTGATCAATTCAACTTTTAATGCATCACAGTCCAGTCCAGAACGACACATAAATTCTGCCTCTCTTTTAGGGCTTATTCGTTGTTTCTAGCACATAAATAAATTACTCATTAGAAAAAAGTTTTATTTCAAAATATGCAAAATTTGTCTTTTAAACTATATCACATTGATTTTAAAATCAAATTATCTTAAGGCCTTCCATTTTGGTTTGCAAACTCCTTTTCAGCTATTTCAAGATCAAAATAAAAACTTTATTAATATTACTTATATAATGCACACGGTCATAATCACTTGTCCGAATGGACAAGAAGGAAAAAAAGTTAATGTAGAGCCCTGACACCGTGCATACATAAAAAAGATATATTACAAACATAAATTAGAATGCTAATTTTACACAAACAGTCCCTGAAACATTCTATGTAAGCACACGCTGAACGGAATCTGGTGAACGCTAATGAAAGGTGAACGATGAGCGAAGGCAGAGTGCACATGAAGCGCTGAACGATGAACGGTGAACGATATGTGAACGCAAGATGAACGATTTATTCGGAGTGTCTCGATGGTTATCCTTACATTGTATTTTGACGGAAATCAGGAAAAACATGCTAATAAACTACACGTACAGTGCTGCTATCTTGAAAGTTGACAAAACAGTCCTATCCTATCGACTGTCCTGCAAATAATATCTATCCTGTATTATCTTTAAAGTTATACCATACCATTTATGCATGTTTAGGAATAACAGTTAAATAAAACCAAATTTAAGACCATAATATTAATTTTATCAACAGATAATCGAGTAATGTAATGATAAAAATGTCTAATTAATACATAAAACCATTGTTAATCTATAAATTAACACGCAATTATGTTTACTATCTTAAGTTGATCTGTTCAGTAAGACAGTTTATTGTCGAACATGGATATGTTTGTGATTTGGAATCGAAGTAATTATTATTTGAATCGTGAAAAATACACAAATACAATGTCTGTTTCTTATATTTATATATATATATATGTGTCGAATCGTTAGTTGATTGAATTCTTCTGTTTTTAAATGACTGGACTGACTATCTTAAAATGAATCATTAAATACTATTTGTGTATCAATTTATCGCTGTATTGTGTAACATAAAATTTTCACAGTAACTGCATACTTAAGCCATTTTCGGATCGACAAAAAAAATGCCTGTTTAGGAGAGTGATAAAAAACAACAACAGCAAAAAACAGACCTGCTCAAGAATGTGTACTTTAAATTCCACGGATTAAATTTTAATTAAAATGATGCTTTATGTATAATATTAGTTTCCTTTCACCTTAACGCAAGGTTTTTTTCCTCATTTTGCTGAGATCGATTCTTTCATTTTTGAAGTTCCGAATGAAAATGAATGAAAACGGACTGAATTCGAACGATAAGTGAACGGTGAACGATAAGTGAACAAAGGTGAACGCACAATGAGCACTTTCTGAACGGTGTGCACAAAAGGAGCGGAGTGAAGAGTGCAAGTTAACGCACTGTGACTGCACGGTGAGCGCACGGTGAATGCACGGTGAATGCATGGTGAGCGCATGGTGAATGCACGAAAAAATGGGAAAGTAGATGGTTTAAGGGACTGTAATACTTAATACTGTCGCATTGTTTTTTTTATTATCATAAATTTGATAAAACCATTGATTAATTCACTTTTCTGTTGTGATAATTTCACTTACAAACAAAACAGACCGAGCAACTGATTTTGTTCAAATTGCTGATAAAACAATTTGAGCATATATTGTGACTGTATGACAATTATAGAAAACTTCAATATGTCACACTAAGCAAAAACAAGAATAAACATCTAAATATGAGAATTTGAGATATCACCGGTAAAATGTTTACTTAAAGAATGAGAGATATGCACACCCAAATAACTTTAAAATATCAATGGTATTCAATACACATGTACTGTTGTTTGAAATATACCTTAAAAGTTCCACTGTATGTACAATGTTAAAAATTTCACTTACTGCAATTTTCCCCCTTGAATAAGCTGCCATCTTTTTAGTTGACTGCTTTATAACTTACATAAGCTAGAAAAAAGAAGAAAAAGAAGTTGTACATGAATGCCAATACAAATTAAAATGTGTGTTATATGAGATGCCATACTTCATTAATGTGAATTATGAGATATTATACTAAATGTATTCAAGGTGGATAATTATCAACTTTTCACCTTAATTATTATTATCATTATCACCTCATGATGACTATTGATTTATCACATGAAATCCAATTCTGAATCAGTGAAAATCACTATACATGTACTACATGATGTGTGTGGAAATGTATATGGACAAGGAAACTCACTACATGTGTGTGGTAATTAAAATGAATATGGACAAGGAGACTCACTACATGTGTGTGGAAAGGTATATTTGCAATGAAACTCACTACATGTGTGTGGTAATTTAAATGAATATGGAGAAGGAGACTCACTACATGTGTGTAGGATTGTACAGGTAACTCTCGATAGCTGGATATCCATGGGTCCAAGGAAAAACTTTGAAGTTTCAAGAGTTCGAGTTTTCAAGAGTTCGGAATTTTCTGGGTTGACCAATGGGTTTTAAAATTAGTCTTACCGGATGTTATGATTAAGCCATTTAATTAGTGCTAACCTTACACTCATGCTTAAACAACGTTTTCTTTTCAGTAAAATATACAGAACTGGATGTTTTTAAAACTAAATTCAAACAACTATTGAATAAATTCATAATATAATTATTTATTTTATGCATCATATTAAGACCAAATTGCTCAGTACTACTGGAGTGCGAGACGATTAACATGTCATAAATGTGATAACTAAGTATCACCCATTGTTCCCACCGTAAGGGTCCTTCACCAGCTGTAAGAACTTGTTCAGCAATATAATCATTACAATGACAATGATGCTGATAAGCATACTTTTAACAGTTTTATAATTCTAAAATTTGACCATGGCTCAATATTATCGTTTCATCTCAATTAATTTCTCATTTTCATTGCGTCTCCAAATTATTGTAAAACGGTTGTGATAATTATAGATTAGGTATTGGTATAGTCAGTCATCAAACAATTATCACCTTGCAGGACAAGTGCCGCCTGAACAAACAACTCGTGACACAAGTCCCGCGTCTAAGGTGTTATTTAGGTATAGAGATACACGGAGACTTTGAGGTATCGAGAGTAAGAAACTATAGATTATGAACGGGACTGCAGTTTGACTTAGAGAGATCAAGCTAGGGTTTTCGAGAGATCAAGAGTTTGAGAAATCAATAGTAAATTTGCTTAGTTATATAGGGGAAAAAATCGGGACCCTAGACTCACTTCCAGCGATCAAGAACTTTGATCCAATCAAAGTTCGAGCCATTGAGAGTTACCTGTATATTGGCAATGAAACTCACTACATGTGTGTGGTAATTTAAATGAATATGGACAAGGAAACTCACTTCATGTGTGTGGTAATTTATTAAATGAATATAGACAAGGAAACTCACTACATGTGTGTGGTAATTTAAATGAATATGGACAAGGAAACTCCATACATGTGTGTGGTAATTTAAATGAATATGGACAAGAAACTCACTTCATGTGTGTAGGAATGTACATTAATTGGCAATGAAACTCACTACATCTGTGAGGTGAATTAATACTGGTGTAATTGGGAAACTTGCTATATGTGTCTAGGAAATATATATTATATTGGCAAGAAAATTGACACTACATGTGCATATGAAATACATAAAATTGTTGGCAATGCAACCAACCATGGTAAATGTTGGTTGCAAGAAAACTCATTACACAAGGTGGGTTGATTCACGTGTATAAAATAATGTATATGTTATTCAATTGAAACTTACTGCACAAGATTGGTAAAGAGGCAACACACAGACCATGAATATCAGGCATTATTACATGATTGTCCACTAATGCGCCAAAAGTATGTCAATTTTTTGTTTTTCTCTATATATTTCATCGAAAACAAGACTTTTTTTTAAAAGGTTTTCAGGTCAGATTATTGGTCAGATTTTGAAGAAGTTGATATTGATTTCCAGCATAGTAGATTCAATTTCCACTTGTTGTCGTACATTAGTTTTTGACAACTCATTTGTAAAATTTGAATATTTCAAACACAACACTGAGATAGTTTTTAAGAGCTCTACTATATATTTTTTGCAATGTATGAGCCGAAAAATCTTACTTTGAACTGTTTATATTAAATTTCAGTAATAGAAGGTTGGAAAAATATTCAAATAAGATGCAAAAAGAGCTAGAAAAATTCTTAATGTATCAATCCAAGTCTTTTCAATGTACATGGTCAAAGGGTTTCATTTTAACAATTCTAAAAAAAAAAAAATTTCAATTAATATATGGTGAAAAGAAAAAATAAATTGACCTACTTTTGGCACCTGAGTGTACGTACATGTATATGTCCCTGATTTCCTGAACTCAAGTATAATTTAAGCTGGTCTATTGGGGAAGGGGGGGGGGTGCATAAAAAAAACCCATTAGAAAACCTCTTTATTTTTAACCATATGTAATTTACATCAGCTCTAGTTTTAAAAAAAAGAAAAAGCAACCATCTGGTTCTTTTTGGGGGCAATCTCAAAATACAGGTATATTTTTCTATAGGAATATTTAGAGAATTTTCATTTTCCGCATTTCGTAGCAGATTTAAAAAATACTACAATAGAGATTTTCTTTGAATTGTGATATCACGATTAGCAATATCATTTTGAACCTTATATGTGAAAAATACTAAATTCAACCATCTAGTTTAAGTGAGGGTCATCTCAAAATATGAACAGTTGATAAATTTTGCTATATACATGTATTTTGGGTACATGTATTACAAATGTAGATTAATTGCTATGATGGATTCATTCAAAATGAAGCAAAATAATCCTGGAGATACCATCATTTAGTGTATACAATTTCAAAGGGTTACGATTTTTACTTTTTCTTTTTTCCTATATACTCCTTCAAAGCTTCATTTTATCATAATGTCGACATATAAAGCAAGATCAATGGCAATGCTCACCTACCAAACCACAGAAAAATTGTGGAAAAAAAATTGTTTATCATGTGTTTATAGTGTTCAATTTAATAAATGTCTATATCTATATAAAAATCATAAAAGGTTGAAATACACTGTATTTTACTCTATCAGAATGCACAAAAACATGAACCATGCAAACTAAAGTCAGCCTCAACCTTAAACCAGATGAGAATTGCGCAGATTAAACAACTCATTTTAAGGTTTAATTGATTAACATTTTAGACAGAAAATTAGAAAGTAAAAATGCTCATATTCATAAATTGTCAGTCCAAACCAAATTGAAATTAGACCATACAATTGGACAACTCATACATCATGCGCACACTACCGAGAGAGTTCTCCATACATGTATATATTTGTTTTATCTCTGTAATATAAATAAAAAAGGCTCTTGTAATTTTTAAAACAACAATTTGGGTCAACACTAATATCAAATCTCCTCTTGCTTGATCTTAGATTCAGATAACCACAGACATAGTCAAAATGATGTACATGTAGCTAGCTGGGTGTTCAAGAAATAGACAACTAGACATGAACAATTCATGAATTACATGTATTACCATGATGACTTCAATCTAATGTTTCAACATGTGCTCTATTTGCAAAACATCATTGTTTATTCACCTGCCATTTTTTATATGCATTGTTCCATCCAGATATACCACCCCCTCTAGAATTTGAATTTTTCCTTTAAATGTACAACCCTCAAGTCATGAGATGAGCTGCTACAATCCCCTCCCCCTGAAATAGTTTTATTTGTTTGTGTCAGAGAGGAATTTAGTGTTTTTTGTTACCAATATTCTGGGTTGGATTTCTGCAGACTGCCCCCAATAAGCATTTCTGTATCTTGCTATAAAGTGATGTGAAACTCAGAAAGGGGCTTATTTTTAAGGCAATTTGATTCATCATCTGATAGTCTATAGAAAGATAGATTAAAGACTGGACGGTGCACCTTATTCCTTAACCACAGAAACTGTTTTTGATATCTATTTTTACTCTTTTTCTTCACTTGACTTTAACTTTTTAGCATCCGAATTATTATTAAGCTAGTCAGAAACTTCAACTTAAAAGTAAATGTCCCCTTCGGCTACCTCTTTTGTAATTTATAGTAAATCTTTAAGTTTATTCATAAGTCGTTGACCAGTTCCGAATAGTTCATATGTTGAATAGCAAATAGTTATGGAAATAAAAGTTGGAGAAAAAATCATTACCTTTAATATAATACACTTATAATGCTTGTTTAAATTTTGCAGTAGTTTCATTTTTTGCGGTCATATACATGTACGTATTCAATACTACAGTCTTACATTAGTCAACCAATATTAAACTTTTGCTTTGCCAGGTCATTGCAACGTTTAATATTATGTGCATAAAATAGTCTGTTGACGCCTTATATTTTCACATGTAACAAGATTTCTTCTATCAAAAGTTGTTTTGGTATTATTCTTACATACCCATATAAGCATGCAGGATATAAATTTTAAAAAATGCAGAAGGATGAAAAATCTTATTAAGCTGCCATTTTACAAATTCCAAAAACTCAATTTGTTTTTGTCTGTTTCAGGATTATATGAAGAAATAGATTAAAACAATTACTTCTGGAATTCATTAAATTTTCTTACTAAGTCTTAAATAAATCATATTGAACCACACTAATGATAAATGGAGGCTGGGCAACTGTACTCCGACAAGATATTAGAATTTAGAAACTACATGTAGTCTAAAGTATTTTTATAGTGATCTTGTTTGTTAAATCCATGCAAATTAAATTAACTGTATAGGTTAAAAGAATTGCCAATAGCTGGTTGGTATGCATCAAACCTCTTTTTCAATAGGTTCAATTGATGGTGTTTAAATAGGGCTAAAACTTTTTATCTGCATTCGATTTCCATGGAAACAGCTACGCTATTCAGAACTTATTGATTTATTCGTAAATGGTAAAATGGCTTCCAATATAATTTTTTGGACAAAATTCTAAATAAAGCAATATTGCATTACTATCAGCAATAATATAGCGTACATCAGCCAAAGAAAAAAAAAAGATTTCAAAACAACACCCAGGAACATTTAAAGCACCGCCAAATCTATACCCTATTCAGTACTGGTCATTCTATAGAAAGAATAATCTTACCGTGACCAGGCTACGCTCAGGTCACAGTAAGAATTCGTCCCATATACTTGCAATGTAGCAGCTGCAAAGCGGATCTGCTTCGCATCGACTTTAAGTCTGTTAAAAACAATCTGCAGGGGTAAAACACAGCACTTATATTACAAACCTTTTTGAAAATGCATATGTAATTAAGTCCACAAAATATTCATTATTAATATAATGGGTCATACAAAGGCATTTTGTTAATATATCTGTGGTAGAGTCAGGTATATTGCATTCCTACTAGCTTTGGCTAGTGGGTTAACCCTTTATCTCGCTCGGTAGAGTGCTTGACTGGCGTGCCAGAGGACCCTGGTTCAAACCCCAGCAGAGGCACAAAGTGTCTCTGTTTGAATTTGCCTGCCATTTTGCACTCGAAATATCTCGGAATTATCATTAACATGGCGACCAGTGATTTCATTGCCAAAACCATTAATGTGGTAAAATGGGATTATAAATGAGCAACATTGTAGGTATTTGAGACCAATCAAATGAAAATATAGGCAAGATACAACCGAGATATTTCTTTTTTCATTTGCTACTAAGAATTACAGTAAAGGGCACAAATTCTATCATTTAACCGGGTTAGTTGGACATGTGTCATTTTAAGAAAAGACCATTCTATCTAGTCAATCGACGGTAATAATTATTGTTTATCATTGCATTGCATCGATTTCGTTGATCAAAATCATACTAATATGTTCCAAACAATTCTCATTTATTTAGCAAAATAATTTTATGAAAATAATACAAGAAAAAAAGACATGTTATTTAAAATGTCAATTTAAAAAAAAAAGTGTTATAACCAAGCTATGTAGCTAAATTAGGAGATTGTGCTGGACTTGATCACGTTACATTACAAGTGCAGCTGTTAAACACATGCACATGCTGACGAAACGCAGAGAGGTTCTACACTTGTTCACACGTTCAACTTCTCCTACAAGATTGTCACTAATTATTCAAACGACTTACAGTTCTTACGTAGCTTCTTTTCCTTTTCGGGGGGCTGTAGTAATTCGTATAAAGCATGCAGGATGGAGGGATTTGTTTTGTGACATTTTTTTTACCGGATATGTCGCGTCGTAACACTGTCAGGTCAAGTCGTACACAGACCAATTCGTATACAGGTCAACTCGAATACAAAGAATTGTTCTCATATGTATTACAGGCACTCAAATCAATAAACTTCAATTTAAAAAAAAGAAGAGGTAAACTTCAATGAATTTGAAAATGAAGCAGAGTAAAATTGTTTAAATAATTACCTTGTTAAAGAATATTTTTTTTTACTTTTGGAGAGTGTTTACAAGATTCAGTATTTATTTAGCTCTCTTGTAGGTTTTTTGTTTTTGTTTTACAAGTTTGCATTGATGTCATTAATTATGAGGATGAATATGGTGTAAAAATTGATCCCGAAAGATTTGGGGGGGGGGTATTGTTTTTATAATGATTTATTTAATTTTAAAATGAAAAAAAAATGAGTTTCCTCATGGGGATCAAACTTCATATATATCTACATATAGGATCTTTCCTTAAACTTATTAGAACCATTTCTTTGTATCAATGTAATGAAAGATAAATAAGGGTGCAAATGATAATAATAATAATAATAAAAAGATTTAGAGAGTTTTCTAAGTGATTTACTGCATGTATTAAATTTTAAACATTAAATTAAAAATTATTGGTTTCCTTATGGGGGTTTAATTTCTTAATAAAAGGGTTTTCCTCAAACTAATGCTGATTATTTGTTTGTAATAATGTCATTAGGGGGAATTAGGGTGTACATTCTGGTCCTGAAAGATGCATGTGGTTTCCTAAATGTTTAACTATACCTGTCAGATCTTTCAACGATAAAAAGAAAATAATGTGTTTCCTCATATGGGTCATAGTTTATGATAATAGGATTTTCAAAAAAAAGGATAAGAGGGGTTTTCAATTTAATACTGGTTTTTAACATTAAAATGAAAAACACGGTTTTTCCTTTGGGGTGCAATTTGTAAATGAGCCTTTCCCTTAAACTAATACTGATTATTACTTTGTTTTAATGTCATTAAGGATAAATTAGGGTTTAACATTACTGATTTTTTAACGTTAAAATGAAAAGTTTGGGTTTCCCCATGGGTGTTTATGTAAATAATAATAGGATTTTTCCTAATAATTATTCTAATAATCATTTCTTTGTTTTAATGCAAGGAAGAGTAAATTATGGTGCAAAAATTAAGCTCATGAAATTAAAGGGTTTTTATAAGTGATTTACCGTACTGATTTTTTGGGGGGCATGAAATTGAAACTTAGAGTTTTCTCATGAGGGTGTAATTTAATGAAAGAATTAATATGTGATTAATATAGAGCAACAATTTGCTAATTTTTCTTGATTGATTGAAGAGAACTTTACTAAGAAACTCCACAATTAAAGCCGTTGAACAGAAAATATTTCTTTATTTTGGATAAAATGTGTTGGGTGTAAATTTGAAAGTTAAGAAACATATTGTTTATTTCTTCATGATTAATTGTTTGTTGTGAATTCCAAAAGAGAATATAATTAAAAGATTCCCCAGTTAAGGCCTATGAAAAATTGTTGACCCCCTTAAGGAAATCCATATGTTTCTCCTCTTGATAAAAAGTATATACTGTAGAGAGTCTAAATTTGAAAAGTTCCAAGTTAATGTTAATTTTTTCTTCATTATTCTTTAATTACCCGAACTAATAACAACACATTTTCATAATTAAAACCCCTAAAATGTTTAGAAGAACATGCAGGAGGCACATAATTCTCGATTGTGCTACATGCAACTTGTTAAAGTCTAGAGGAAATTCTAACTTTTTGAGAGTTTATCAAAAATTTCAATGGTATACTGAAATTGTAATGAAATAAATGATTATTTAAAACACAAATTAATAAAAAGCACACACTACATGTGTTTGACTACTACCGAAATTAAACGCAGTTAAACGTAAAAGAAAACCATCTTAACCATCTACAACTTTATGAGGTGACACACACAAAGACATGTAAATTTTCCTCAATTTAGCTGCAGAATAACGAAAAATCAGATGTCGCATTTAAACAAATGATCTAAAATTATATATTCGAAAGAAAATTGGTGTAAAAATCAACAAAAGATTAATTTTTCATGAAAGAAATAAGTGATCGTACCTTCTTTTGCGTTTCCATTATTTCCATAGGAAGTTGAATTTGCGCATGCGCAAATGTGGCAAGGGGGCAAAGTGTGTAACATCCCCATTTAGACTCGATATCGTGTGTAACAAAATTCATGTGTAAACCGGAAACTCACACTTTTTATAATTTTGTATTTTCTGGGTAAATCATGGTCGAAAAACCCGATTTACGGGGTTCTGCAAACTTACTACACGGATTTGTGTCGTAGGTTTTGAAAATGTAGTAAGTTGCACGTGTGTAAACTAGTACATGTCGTAGGTGTCGGCATGATACAAACGCACACACACACACACACACACACACACACACACACACACACACACATGATACATAATCAGAGTGATGATACATAATATATTATCCTAGAATGAATCAGAGTTATTTATAAGAAACGAAAATGGTGTTTTCAACTTTTCGTTTGATAGACATGACAATGCAAAAAGCTATGGCACACACCTGAGGCGAGTACACCAAAGCTAGCACATGCCAAAAAATTTTGTGTTGCGGGTATATGGAATTTTGGCGAGGCCTCGCGAGCGCTCGCTCTATTGAACACGCCTCAGTTTGTACAATACTTACATAAAATTGAACAAAGTAGAACAGATCATAATTGCAGTATTTGGAAAATCCACTTTATGTACACCCAATGGCTTTTAGACAATGTGACTTTAATTCATGTCTTTGTGTATGAAACATGATTTAAAGGGACTTGGACACGATTTGATCCTTATCAACTATACCGTTGTTTGAGTTTAAACCCGTATTTTATCGAACAAATATGCCGAATTCGGAAAATTGTTTGCTTCATGAAATTAGTCATATGTGTAACACATTTTACGTATAAATGCACACCATATGTAGCAAAATGACAATTAATCAAAGAACTTTTGTTATAAGAGACATATTTTGTTAATAGTGTCATTCTTTCGAATGATTTATCCGTGACATTATTAATTGATTAATAATATTGATAATACATATTTCGAAAAAGGTAGCAAGGGGTCTATTCCTCGTATAAGGCATAAACTTACAAATGATGTCGCCCGATTATTCAATAATATTGATATCGGACCAATAACAATCAAAATAGTATGCAAACACGGAATTATAAACGGATCAAGACGAAAGTCCAAGATCGCTGCATGATTAAGTCCGTCTCGTATTCTTTTAAAAATACGATAATATTAGCTTACGAATGCTTGAATTTACACAGTCTAATTTATTTTTCTGTTTTATTTTTTAACAATTGAGTAGCTAATTATTCACAAATCAATTTACCAGTCTAGAGTTGTGAAACCCTCTCTTTGTTCACCAGACTCGTGTACCATGTGTATACATACCCCAGATACACGTGTGTCTGGAGCAATGGCTTCGTTAGTTTACCTGTTTACCTGTGTCATTGACTCGGATCACTCGTGTGTGAAAGGATATTATGTAAATAACAAGAGGCCCATGAGGTCACATCGCTCACCTGAGCAACAATGGGCGTTCAAAAGATATTTTGCCATATGGTCACTCGGTAGAATAACAAAAAATAAATATTGTAAAGTATTCCAATTTTACACTTATTTTTGCATACACGTAATCTTTAACATTGTACCTTCATGAAATACTATTTTTACCAGAATAAGAAAATCCTACGCAAGACATAAAACTAAACATTTGGTAGGGGTACACTGTTAAGTTGTTAACTTCCAATTCCCTATATTTTCGTTCTACCCCCCCCCCCCCCAAAAAAAAAAACCTTTGTAAAGCGATCAAAATATATGAGAGCATATAGGTACATTTTTTCATCAAATACTTACTAGTTATTGTATTAAAAAAAATATATAATAGTTATTGTTTTTTATTTAAAAAATCCTACATGTATAGATGTGAAGAAGAAAATTGTACCTCAATGTGCCCAATTCCTCAAATTAAAAACATTCAAAAATTAAATTTGTCTCCTCCATTATAATTAAATGACTGTTATTTACATCGCGTACAAACCAGGATAATTTTCCGCTGTGATATTTTCTTAGGAATAGCAATAATTACTTTATCCCCGCAACAGAAATGTGTCAGAACTATGGAAACTGTTTTAAAGATGTCGTTTTTATTTACTCGTGTCTGAAAAACTATCAAAATTGATGTAGATTTCACATTATTTATTGTATAAAGAGGGGGGGGGGGGGGCAGAGAGTAGGTATATACAGAATATTATTCTTTTATTTTGTTTGTACAAGTATTTAACATACTCTAATTCATATAGAATTTCTAATATTCAACCAAAATTTCAGCGCCAATCGTAGAATTATGAGCAAGATACAGAGCTCACAGTTCGCCTAGGTTAGAGTCATATTCTGTTCACATGAGTTTATTACATTCAGCTTAAGATTTTTTACTTGGTATTTCCTATTCAGCATTTAAAATGGAAAAAAAGAATGGCCTAAGATTTTCAATTCTTTTATTCACTCAAGACCAGTTCACTGGTATTTGAGGTTCAAAATCAGTTTATACAAATGTACTCAAACACAGTCAAGGATCACATGTACATTAGGAGTAATAATGACGAAAAAAAGTTTTTTTTACAATACAATAAGTTGTTAAAGTTGGTTTCTGGAAGAACAGACTTTGAAAATTTTCTTAAAAAATATTGACAAATTTTTTACTTTTTTAATCTTTAGTTTTTAAGATCTGTGCACAAACATAGAATTGTGAGCAAATCTCTGTATCTTGCTTATAATTCCAAGCTTAACACTCAAATATGGTTAGTAAATAGAAATTGTAAACAATTATACACAAGAAACATGCACTATAACAAATAAAGAACACGATTTATTTTTTCGAAATGAATCATATATATATACATGTAAATATACATACATATTTCCGTCAGCGGTGTCAAACTCTATTTAAACTGAATAAACTCGAGAAAATGCCGAGCATCTTAACAAAACCTATTGCATTAATTTACCATTACGCAAAAGGTAATTCCGAATAACCGATAGAATGAATTGTATTTCAGTACTTTTTTTATACATCAGATTTTGCTTAATTTGCGCAGGTAAACATTTAACTGTTTGATTTACCGAAGTCTCTGTTTGATTTGATACGTAAAAATCACGATATACAGACGATAGTTCCCATGCAGGTTCCAAAGCATAAATAATGAAAACGAAACGAAAATCAGAACAAGCGAACACCAACGTCATGTGTGAAAACTGTCAACGCATTGAAATATTAAGCCTCAATTTATTTCGCAAAATCGGCATCAATATATTTTGCATGTTTCAAAAATTTCCCTTCATACGCGAACTGTTGCACAACAAGCAAATTCATCATAGTCAGATCGACCCTTTTTCGTATAATGTCATGGCTGCTTTAAACAAAGAACCTCGTTTTAGAAGTATGGAATACGAGTCTAGGTAAAATGGGTATGCAAACCCGGGCCGTCGCAAAATAAAAGCCGGGGCAGATCGGCATTCGTGAATTCCAAATACGCATTATTTTGCAGCAATATTTACAGCGAATACAAATATACTTGTCCATCAAATATCCTGAAATTTTAATGAGATTGGCAGATTAATAACTGCAAATCTTTTGTTTTGCCCAGGCCAAGTCTTGCCTACCCATTTTACCGGATGCCGAACCCAAAGCTATTAAACTGATTGAAACACGCCTTTTCTTTATTATTATTTTCGTAATAACTCAGATTTGAAGCAGAATTATCCCTTAAGTTTTGCAATTTATATTTCCTTCCCATAGGGATAATTTATGCTAAACTACGTTGAATTGGACTCAGTAGTTCTTGATAAGAAGATTTTTAAAAATGCACCCCCCTTTTTCTACAGTTTCAAGGTTTTCACCGCTTTAAATACAGATCGGACTTTTATTTCTGCAATTTATATTCGCCCTCCCATAAGGATACTCTGTGCCAAATTTGGTTGAAATTGGATAAGCGGTTTTAGAGAAGAAGTTCAAAATGTAAAAAGTTTACAGACGGACGACGGATACAATGTGATCAGAATAGCTCACTTGAGCTTTCAGCTCAGGTGAGCTAAAACATGAATAATGAACATAAATCTGCCCTTGCAAGCGTTTGAAGATATCGTATTCATCGATGAAAAGGCGACGAGAGTAGCAAATTTTAAAATCCTTTAAAAAGAAATCTGATTGTAATAAAATAATTATGGATACAAATTTCTAAATCTACAATTCTACTTACCATAACTAGATACGTTAAAAAATCAGACCTATATCAATCATTTTGGCTGAAAAATCGAATTAAATTTGTATAGCTTTGTAAAGAAATTTCCCTCCTGTTGACCTCGTGACGTCACTTCCGCTGAAGCATCGTTATCGCCTAATTTTGTTTTTTCTTGATTAGATTTCCCAAAGCAGGTAAAAATAGCCACTTTAAAGCGGCGGAACTCCGTTATTTTCGCACCGATTTCGATGCGGTTTTTTGCATTAAACCTTGGTAAATAAACTCTTTGACATATGTTTCACATCAGCTGGGCTGCAGGTACCCTTTAAGCATGGACAGAGAGGATCCGCGTTCTGATAAGCCCCCCCCCCCCCCCAAAAAAAAAAAAAAAATTATCCATGTTTCCTGTCACCGGACCAAAAATGGTTAGGGTTGTTTGGTAGGAAAAATATTATTTTAGAAAAAATATTTTTACTACTTTGAAAATATGTGCAATAGTGATAGGAAAAAAGTACACTCCCTATGTACGATGCATTTTTTTTTTAATTTCCAAAAGGTCTCTGTGTAAATGAACAATCAGCAACAGACAAAGAATAAAAATCAAACATTTTTTTTAGAATTCAAAAAAACTTATTTGAAAAATTATTAAATTAATGTACATGTTTTTATACCTTATATGGATAAATGTTTTGTTGGTGTTGTATAAGCTTAATGATAATATTTTTAAAATCAGTCCTTGTACTTCTGTCTATTTGTGGCTTTAGTCCAACCTTTTGTCCCGCTTATTACCGTTATGTAGAAGTTTTGTTTAATTTTGAAGATACGATACTTTAACACTAGTTCAGTTCTGACTAGCTGCTTCACTGCTTTAAATGTATCTTCTGGTTGTGACTCCCATTGTTACAAGGTATTTTTGACGGTAAGTCTGCGTAGAGGTTCACAAGTTCAGATAAAGAGTGGTAAGTATTTGGACATGCAGGTCACAAGTCCAATAAGTCTCTGAACATTTTAAAGATTTTTAGGTCTTGGCATCTCGACAACAGCTTCCACCTTATCTGGATCAGCGCACATTCCTTCCGAGGTAAGTAACTGACCCAAGTACTTGACAGAAATGAGTCGCAGCTTAATTTAATTTCTTCTTGTTGAGTTTAATACCTACTTCTCGTGCTCTTTGAAGAAACACTTACTCTCACCAGATCCGTAGACTAAGATATTATTCAATAGAATAGAATTCTCTGTTGAGTTAGAAAAAATTGTTAGTCTAAACTATAGAGTTCAAATACCTAAAATCAAAGCTTTAATACAGCAGTGGAAAAGGAGAATTCTTACTCCTTTCGGTCGAGTTACTGTAGTTAAAACATTACTTCTTCCAAAACTCAATCACCTTTTTATTTCCTTACCAAGTCCAGATAAAGAAATTATTTCTTCCCTTACCAATCTTTTTTATGAATTTATATGGAATTCAAAAATAGATAAAGTCAAGAGACAACTCATTACTCAAGACTACTTAAAAGGTGGTATTAAAATGTTGGATATTAACAATTTTTTAGTGTCATTAAAATGTTCATGGATAAAGAGGTTAACAAAAGATAACAAACCATGGACGGATATATTTTTAGACATTCATGGCAACAAAGTGGTAAAGCATTTGTTAGACTTTGGTGACAAATATGTACAAAACATAATAAATCATAGTAATAATTTTTGGAAAGATGTTTTACACTCATGGTTAAAAGTTTTAAGAACAATTGACTATTCATTATCTACAACAAATGTATGTGCTATGCCAATCTGATACAATACAAATATATGTGTTGGTAATAAACCTATCATTGTTTATAATTGGTATGAACATGGTATTAAAACTATAGGTGACTTTCTAAATGAAGATGGTCAGTTTTTGAAACAGCATGATTTTGCACAAAATTATAGACTGTCTAATGTATGTACAATGCTATACAACAGTGTTATTAATGCAATATCTAGTTTCCTTAGATCTCAATCTATAAAAAGATCTGATGTTAGAAAATATTACGATCCATACATTCCATTTTACTTTGAGTATGTTTTACTGTTTGAAAAATGTTCGAAAATCTTGTACAATCTTATTAATAGTAAAGATATTATACCAAGCTCCATTCAGAAATGGAACACTGAACTATCCATGCAACTAGAAATTAATGTTTCTGTTAAAGAGTTCTTTAAAGTATGTTTTAAAACAAGTGCTGATACCTCAGTACAATGGCTTCAGTACAGAATTCTTTTCAGAATGTTACCTACAAAATACTATCTTAAAAAAATCAATGTAAGCACTGATGATTGTTGTTCTTTTTGCAAAGAAGATGTAGAAACAATTCAACATGTATTTATTAAATGTTTAGAAATACTGCCATTATGGAATAAACTCAGCATGCATATCTATTGTAAAACTACAAATAGAATTGGATTTAATGTTAATAATGTAATATTTGGTGAAATACCTCTAAATCAGGGTAACAAAGTTGTAAACTTTATAATTTTGTATACTAAACAGTATATTTTTAACTGTTTGAAACAAAAAAAGATCCCTCACTTAAAGGGACTATTACAACATATCTTTTTCAAATATAAGGTTGAAAGATACATAGCAATTAAATCATGTGAAATGTCAAAATTTGACAAACAATGGTCAAACTGGAAAAATATTTTTGAAATTTAATTCTCCTGTAAACAATTAGAATGTGTTTCTGATATGTATGAAAGGGTGTGTGAGTGCCAATAAATATTTGCTTTGTCTTTTTGAATTCCTTGTAATAATTATGAAAATGACAATAAAAATTTAATAAAAAAAAAAAAAAAAAAAAAAAAAAAAAAAAAAAAAGATATTATTCATAATGAATTCTTTATATTAAAGACCCTCTCATACTTCATGTTGCTTTCGTTTGAACTACATTTAAAGACACTCTTTTTGAGTAGTATTTTGATCGGTGACTAGGATTGCAGTACATTTAATCAGTACGACCTTCTCAATTCACAGCGTTTATTTTTTTTAATAATGTTTGATATCTACACAACCTCCAAATACCCAGGAAATGGCATTTTTTAAGCTTTAAAAATTAAAGATTTTCATTCAATCCTGAAACAATTTCACGTTTTATCAATGTACATTCTCAAGAAATCATTTTTGACATCATAACCTTTCATTGTATTCGAAATCTTTCGGTGTCCCTTCATGTGAATTGTTTGTTGAAATCTTGTAATTAGGTTGCCATTGTGTATGAAGCAACCTGCCAAATTTATTTATAACTAGGATTTAACCCGAAACTGTCATTAGAATGGTATCTTGGCACAATGACATATTTCAATTACTAAAGCATAATAGGGGATTTTCAAGGGTTTTCCTGTTATTTTTGTAGACAGCAGATAGGAAAACTAAGACGTTATAAGTATTGTCCACAATATAGAAATATCACTGAACGAATTAAAACGTATTCACGTAAGTACATGTTCAGGTAATTATTAAATGTATTTTCATGCAGTGTTTGTTGAAAGACCTACGCATCTTATTCATACGACTAAAACTATTACTAATTTGAGACCAAGCCAAAACTTTGGACCAGGTCAAATTGATGCCTAGCTAATTTTGAGGCCAGTCCTGGGTTTAGAGTATGCAATTATTAATGTCTAGTTTAACCAACCGCTTTATCTGTGCAACACAGCCTTGTTTCTTAGGTAGCATATGGTTGAATGAATAACCAATTACGCAAAAAAGTAAACTGTATTGGTGATAAAAATATTGTTTTTTCTTTACTAAATCATGTTCAAAAGCAATAGGCAGATGTGGATACGTCTATGAGTGAGTTTTTGTATGTACTGCAAAACTTCGTCACCAAAAGATAGTTATGCCCGGTGCTGCACTTCAAGGATATTAATCTTATTCTATCTCTTTTCAAGCAATATGTTCGAGATCATTTTAAAGTATAATTTTAAACTTGTGTATATACAATTTATATTTAAGTTTTAACGTCCTGGAGATTATATAAGGATTGGTTATATCGAGTATCTGGATAAACTTTTGCAAAAATCCAACGATGCGTTTCATAACCAGTCTCGCTGTTTTGCAATCATATTACACATCGCGTTTTTAACTCAAGCACTGTAACACTGGTAATGCGTCGTCAAGGCGACCCCCGCTGCGTCCTTGAATAATGTAAAACGCCATGTTACACGCAGTAGAGTCTCATATAGCGCAGCAACAACCCAACGGCATCCTAGTTTGTCACAGCGGGATCGCCTGAACAGTGCAGAACGCCATGCGACGGCGCCCCTTTTAAAGGGTACCTGCAGTGCCGGTCAATTTTTGATATAATGGAGATATATGTGTAAAATATCATCCTGAGAATTTTACAGCGATCGCATAAGTAGTTTTATTTGGGGAAAACCCGATTTCACACCTGAACGAGTTTTGAATCAAGCCGATTTGGCGCGAGATGAACTGTGACGTCACTGGGTCAGCGCCGCTGTATGAGAAACAGGAATATTGTATGAAAACTGTTCGTTTTCTTGCATTGTTTTATCGATACATGAGCATTTTCTTCTGTGCTTTTATTTCCTTATCAACCCTGGATGACTATAAATATACCGTTGTTTGAGTTTAAACCCGTATTTTATCGAACAAATACAATGTATGTCGAATTCGGAAAATTGTTGCTTCATGAATTTAGTCAAATGTGTAACACATTTTACGTATAAATGCACACCATATGTAGCAAAATGACAATTAATCAAAGAACTTTTGTTATAAGAAACATATTTTGTTAATAGTATCATTCTTTCGAATGATTTATCCGTGACATTATTAATTGATTAATAATATTGATAATACATATTTCGTAAAAGGTAACAAGGGGTCTATTCCTCGTATAAGGCATAAACTTACAAATGATGTCGCCCGATTATTCAATAATATTGATATCGGACTAATAACAATCAAAATAGTATGCAAACACGGGATTATAAACGGATCAAGGCGAAAAGCCAAGATTGCTGCATGATTAAATCCGTCTCGTATTCTTTTAAAAATACAATAATGGAATTTCATTTTACATTTATTTACATCCTTTGTCAAAATGTTCAAGTTTATTCCGATTTCATAATGGTTCGTTGTCAGTATAACAATTTTTAAAAAGCTATATGGAGTTAAAGCGTTAAATTGCTGACCAAAGCGCTCGAAAGAAAGTTGCTTTTTATTAAATAAGAAATTATAAAGACCAATGTAATTGCTTCCGAAATAATTACTTAATCACATAAAAAAGGGTTAAATTGTTGAATTGTAAATTTGGTCATTATTTAAGTGATTAGATAAGTAACAATAAAGGCATTTACTTCGAACATTAGTTTTACTATTTGATAGTCTCATGCATGATTCTTTAATCACTGGTTGAAAGACTATACACATGTATTAGCTTACGAATGCTTGAATTTACACAGTCTAATTTATTTTTCTGTTTTATCTTTTAACAATAGAGTAGCTAATTATTCACAAATCAATTTACCAGTCTAGAGGTGTGAAACCCTCTCTTTGTTCACCAGACTCGTGTAACATGTGTATACATACCCCGGATACACGTGTGTCTGGAGCAGTGGCTTCGTTAGTTTACCTGTTTACCTGTGTCATTGACTCGGATCACTCGTGTGTGAAAAGATATTATGTACATAAAATCATGAATAATGAACATAAATTTGCCCTTGCAAGCGTTTTAAGATATCGTATTCATCGATGAAAAGGCGACGAGAGTGGCAAATTTTAAAATCCTTTAAAAAGAAATCTGATTGTAATAAAATAATTATGGATACAAATTTCTAAATCTATAATTCTTAAAATAACTAGATACGTTAAAAAATCAGACCTTTATCAATCATTTTGGCTGAAAAATCGAATTTAATTTGTATAGCTTTGTAAAGAAGTTTCCATCCTGTTGACCTCGTGACGTCACTTCCGCTGAAGCATCGTTATCGCCTATTTTTGTTTTCTCTTGATTAGATTTCCCAAAGCAGGTAAAAATAGCCACTTTGAAGCGGCGTAACTCCGTTATTTTCGCACCGATTTCGATGCGGTTTTTTGCATTAAACTTTGATAAACAAACTTTTTGACGTATGTTTCACATCGGCTGGGCTGCAGGTACCCTTTAAGCATGGACAGAGAGGCTCCGCGTTCTGATAAGGCCCCCAAAAAATTATCCATGTTTCCTGTCACCGGACCAAAAATGGTTAGGGTTGTTTGGTAGGAAAAATATTATTTTAGAAAAAATATTTTTACTACTTTGAAAATATGTGCAATAGTGATAGGAAAAAAGTACACTCCCTATGTAATTTCCAAAAAGTCTCTGTGTAAATGAACAATCAGCAACAGACAAAGAATAAAAATCAAACATTTTTTTTAGAATTCAAAAAAACTTATCTTATTTAAAAAATTATTAAATTAATGTACATGTATTTATACCTTATATGGATAAATGTTTTGTTGTTGTTGTATAAGCTTAATGATAATATTTTTAAAATCAGTTCTTGTACTTCTGTCTATTTGTGGCTTTAGTCCATCCTTTTGTCCCGCTTATTACCGTGATGTAGAAGATTTGTTTAATTTTGAAGATAACTGTAGGGAAACGATTTTACAATAATTTAAACATTTATTGCAGAGTTATTGCCTAGTTACAAGTTATCAACTAACTGTAATATCAGGATTAAAAGTTTAAATTGTTCAAAATTTGGACTTATGTGTAGGTCTGAAATCGCTTCATGATCCTAAGGCCTGTACATCCAACCCCTGATTATAAAATGCACGATAACTTATTTACTACAGGGTTAATTCATGTAATAAAAATGTCGTTATATTAGTTTACTATAATTCTTTTGCCAATGAGAATGAGATACAAAAGGAATTTCAACTTCTCTTTCTGAGTAAATTCCGGCGTAGTTACCGACCATAAAATCGATTAGTGTCTGGGAGTAAAATATAGGGTCGGTCGGGCGAACGAAAACAGTAATATTTTTTCTTTTGACCAAAACACGCAGTAGAAACGAAGTCGGGTCGCCGTGAAAGCGCTATAAAGTCTCTGTCACAAAAGCTCTTGACAGAGTTTCTGCTATGTATAGTTCGCTTCCTTTGGTGTATGTTACTCGTAGATTGTACTTCTGGAGACGAAGTAGGATCCTTTGAAGACGTTTTAGAGCTGCTTATAAAGATTTCTTAAAAATTGTCTCCAAAGGCTTGTTATCAGACTGGACTGTCACAAGGTCTCTGCCATAGATGTATTGATCGAAATGCTCACATGCAAACATTTCTGCCAACACTCTTTCTCAATTTGGGCATAGCGTTGTCCGGGCTGAGATAAAGCTCTGAATGCATACGCAACTGGTTGCCCGTGGTGCATTAGATTTGCACCTAAACCAACTTCAGACGCATCACATTGTATGGTCACTTCTTCATTCACGTCATAGTACTTTAACACTAGTTCAGTTCTGACTAGCTGCTTCACTGCTTTGAATGTATCTTCTGGTTGTGTCTTCCATTGTTACAAGGTATTTTTGACGGTAAGTCTGCGTAGAGGTTCACAAGTTCAGATAAAGAGTGGTAAGTATTTGGACATGCAGGTCACAAGTCCAATAAGTCTCTGAACATTTTAAAGATTTTTAGGTCTTGGCATCTCGACAACAGCTTCCACCTTATCTGGATCAGCGCACATTCCTTCCGAGGTAAGTAACTGACCCAAGTACTTGACAGAAATGAGTCGCAGCTTAATTTAATTTCTTCTTGTTGAGTTTAATACCTACTTCTCGTGCTCTTTGAGGAAACACTTAGTCTCACCAGATCCGTAGACTAAGATATTATTCATAATGAATTCTTTATATTAAAGACCCTCTCATACTTCATGTTGCTTTCGTTTGAACTACATCTAAAGACACACTTTTTGAGTAGTATTTTGATCGGTGACTAGGATTGCAGTACATTTAATCAGTACGACCTTCTCAATTCACAGCGTTTATTTTTTTAATTATGTTTGATATCTACACAACCTCCAAATACCCAGGAAATGGCATTTTTTAAGCTTTAAGAATTAAAGATTTTCATTCAATCCTGAAACAATTTCACGTTTTATCAATGTACATTCTCAAGAAATCATTTTTGACATCATAACCTTTCACTGTATTCGAAATCTTTCGGTGTCCCTTCATGTGAATTGTTTGTTGAAATCTTGTAATTAGGTTGCCATTGTGTATGAAGCAACCTGCCAAATTTATTTATAACTAGGATTTAACCCGAAACTGTCATTAGAATGGTATCTTGGCACAATGACATATTTCAATTACTTAAGCATAATAGGGGATTTTCAAGGGTTTTCCTGTTATTTTTGTAGACAGCAGATAGGAAAACTAAGACGTTATAAGTATTGTTCACAATATAGAAATATCACTGAACGAATTAAAACGTATTCACGTAAGTACATGTTCAGGTAATTATTAAATGTATTTTCATGCAGTGTTTGTTGAAAGACCTACGCATCTTATTCATACGACTAAAACTATTACTAATTTGAGACCAAGCCAAAACTTTGGACCAGGTCAAATTGATGCCTAGCTAATTTTGAGGCCAGTCCTGGGTTTAGAGTATGCAATTATTAATGTCTAGTTTAACCAACCGCTTTATCTGTGCAACACAGCCTTGTTTCTTAGGTAGCATATGGTTGAATGAAAAACCAATTACGCAAAAAAGTAAACTGTATTGGTGATAAAAATATTGTTTTTTCTTTACTAAATCATGTTCAAAAGCAATAGGCAGATGTGGATACGTCTATGAGTGAGTTTTTGTATGTACTGCAAAACTTCGTCACCAAAAGATAGTTATGCCCGGTGCTGCACTTCAAGGATATTAATCTTATTCTATCTCTTTTCAAGCAATATGTTCGAGATCATTTTAAAGTATAATTTTAAACTTGTGTATATTTTATTTATTTTTAAGTTTTAACGTCCTGGAGATTATATAAGGATTGGTTATATCGAGTGTCTGGATAAACTTTTGCAAAAATCCAACGATGCGTTTCATAACCAGTGTCGCTGTTTTGCAATCATATTACACATCGCGTTTTTAACTCAAGCACTGTAACACTGGTAATGCGTCCTCAAGGCGACCCCTGCTGCGTCCTTGAATAATGTAAAACGCCAGGTTACACGCAGTAGAGTCTCATATAGCGCAGCAACAACCCAACGGCATCCTAGTTTGTCACAGCGGAATCGCCTGAACAGTGTAGAATGCCATGCGACGGCGCACCTTTTAAAGGGTACCTGCAGTGCCGGTCAATTTTTGATATAATGGAGATATATGTGTAAAATATCATCCTGAGAATTTTACAGTGATCGCATAAGTAGTTTTATTTGGGGAAAACCCGATTTCACACCTGAACGAGTTTTGAATCAAGCCGATTTGGCGCAAGATGAACTGTGACGTCACTGGGTCAGCGCCGCTGTATGAGAAACAGGAATATTGTATGAAAACTATTCGTTTTCTTGCATGGTTTTATCGATACATGAGCATTTTCTTCTGTGCTTTTATTTCCTTATCAACCCTGGATGACTATAAATATACCGTTGTTTGAGTTTAAACCCGTATTTTATCGAACAAATATGTCGAATTCGGAAAATTGTTTGCTTCATGAATTTAGTCAAATGTGTAACACATTTTACGTATAAATGCACACCATATGTAGCAAAATGACAATTAATCAAAGAACTTTTGTTATAAGAAACATATTTTGTTAATAGTATCATTCTTTCGAATGATTTATCCGTGACATTATTAATTGATTAATAATATTGATAATACATATTTCGTCAAAGGTAACAAGGGGTCTATTCCTCGTATAAGGCATAAACTTACAAATGATGTCGCCCGATTATTCAATAATATTGATATCGGACCAATAACAATCAAAATAGTATGCAAACACGGGATTATAAACGGATCAAGGCGAAAGTCCAAGATTGCTGCATGATTAAGTCCGTCTCGTATTCTTTTAAAAATACGATAATGGAATTTCATTTTACATTTATTTACATCCTTTGTCAAAATGTTCAAGTTTATTCCGATTTCATAATGGTTCGTTGTCAGTATAACAATTTTTAAAAAGCTATATGGAGTTAAAGCGTTAAATCGCTGACCAAAGCGCTCGAAAGAAAGTTGTTTTTATTAAATAAGAAATTATAAAGACCAATGTAATTGCTTCCGAAATAATTACTTAATCACATAAAAAAGGGTTAAATTGTTGAATTGTAAATTTGGTCATTATTTAAGTGATTAGATAAGTAACAATAAAGGCATTTACTTCGAACATTAGTTTTACTATTTGATAGTCTCATGCATGATTCTTTAATCACTGGTTGACAGACTATACACATGTATTAGCTTACGAATGCTTGAATTTACACAGTCTAATTTATTTTTCTGTTTTATCTTTTAACAATAGAGTAGCTAATTATTCACAAATCAATTTACCAGTCTAGAGGTGTGAAACCCTCTCTTTGTTCACCAGACTCGTGTAACATGTGTATACATACCCCGGATACACGTGTGTCTGGAGCAGTGGCTTCGTTAGTTTACCTGTTTACCTGTGTCATTGACTCGGATCACTCGTGTGTGAAAGGATATTATGTACATAAAATCATGAATAATGAACATAAATTTGCCCTTGCAAGCGTTTTAAGATATCGTATTCATCGATGAAAAGGCGACGAGAGTGGCAAATTTTAAAATCCTTTAAAAAGAAATCTGATTGTAATAAAATAATTATGGATACAAATTTCTAAATCTACAATTCTTAAAATAACTAGATACGTTAAAAAATCAGACCTTTATCAATCATTTTGGCTGAAAAATCGAATTTAATTTGTATAGCTTTGTAAAGAAGTTTCCACCCTGTTGACCTCGTGACGTCACTTCCGCTGAAGCCTCGTTATCGCCTATTTTTGTTTTCTCTTGATTAGATTTCCCAAAGCAGGTAAAAATAGCCACTTTGAAGCGGCGTAGCTCCGTTATTTTCGCACCGATTTCGATGCGGTTTTTTGCATTAAACTTTGGTAAATAAACTCTTTGACGTATGTTTCACATCGGCTGGACTGCAGGTACCCTTTAAGCATGGACAGAGAGGCTCCGCGTTCTGATAAGGCCCACCAAAACTTATCCATGTTTCCTGTCACCGGACCGAACAATGGTTAGGGTTGTTTGGTAGGAAAAATATTATTTTAGAAAAAATATTTTTACTACTTAGAAAATATGTGCAATAGTGATAGGAAAAACGTATACTCCCTATGTAATTTCCAAAAAGTCTCTGTGTGAATGAACAATCAGCAACAGACAAAGAATAAAAATCAAACATTTTTTTTAGAATTCAAAAAAACTTATCTTATTAAAAAAATTATTAAATTAATGTACATGTATTTATACCTTATATGGATAAATGTTTTGTTGTTGTTGTATAAGCTTAATGATAATAGCGAGCGCAGCTCGCCGGCGCGCAGCGCCGGCGCGAAGCGAGCTCTACCGGCAAGGCGTGTGTGAATAGAAAATTCGGACTAGTTGCACATACATTCAACGGATTTTTTTGGCGTCAGTAAATCGGACCAGTAATGCCTTGTTTTAATCGTCCCAGTAATTCCCTGTAAATATGGTTTCCCATTTCACACTCTCACGAGAACAAGATAAAAGACTATACATAGTGCATTGTAAATAAAATAATTCCATTACATAAGACTAACAGAGTTGTCGTTCCTTCGAGTGACGTCACAATGGATTTCTTGCACATTGATCCCACAGAATTTTTCGGAGTCAGTAAATTTCGACCCACAATGCAATTTTTCAATGTCGGACGATCTCACTAGACTCGATTCCTTCTCGCGAGAATCAAAGTAAAACTTTTGAGAAACAGATAAATTGTGTAATTTCAAGAATATCATGCTTTTTAAGTAAACAAAACAGCTAGTATATTTCACTTAGTTTTTTTTTCAGGGTTTTTTCAAAGAGACAGACGACACTTGACCGACGTGAACTTTGACGTCACAATAAGGGGACATTACTCTAAGTAGTTATCGTAAATCTGCTGAAATAT